>NC_083346.1:73210659-73397305 GCF_019175385.1 Lycium barbarum
CTAATATGATGGAAAATATTGGGAGAGAATGTATTAGGGTTTTCTGATTTTTGGAAGGAGAAAAATATGAAATGAAGTCGTGACCCACATTTTTATACTTGGAAGCCAAAAAGGCTACAGCGGTCCGGTTCGACGGGCAAGTCGACGGACCGTCGACGTGACCCACATTTTTATACTTGGAAGCCAAAAAGGCTACAGCGGTCCGGTTTGACGAGCGGGTCGACGGCCCGTCGACGTGTCGACGGTCCGTTGACTTGCCCATTGACCTGCGCCTGCAGATGCATGGCTGTGGAATCCTATCGACGCCACACGTCAACGGTCCGTCGAACATGTTGACGACCCGTCAACGATGACTGGTGTCCTGCAGGTTTTCTAGTTCAGTTCCGATCGCGTCGACTTGATTCGCTTAACTTCTAACTCTGTAAATTACCCGGAACGCATACTGGTGCTCTTGTACACGGGGTAAGGCACTTCCTATCTCCAACTCGGGCTCGGGTCTCTATTCCAAGGGCATACCCGGCTAGAAAACCATAGGTTCTACTACTACGAAGACGAGGGGTGTAACTCAATAAACCAATTTCATTTGGTAAAAGAATTAACTACCATAATAGCTATAGTTTGTCCTAATCACATTATGCATATAAGACACAACGTATATACTACGAGATCAATCTATCCTATTATGTTTAAATATTGATTTCATAAACCATGAAGGATAGATAATTAAAGAAATTAGTAACGAAAGTAGAACCCGATTTGCAGAGTAACTTTCTTCTTGATCCGGTGCTGTGAACTTGCCACCTTTTTCGCGCCTTTATAATTTTTCGAGAAGGCGCATCATCATTTCACAATTTGTATTAAAAAATGTGTGATTTTTCCTTCAAGTCTCTTTTTGAGTTCGCTACTTCTAGTATATCTGTCAGCACTATATATATATATATATATATATATATATATATATAGTATAAAGTGATAGACTATATATAAATAGAGGATCTGGACAAATGGGTATAGAAAGACCTCTTAGTAACATTCTGGTAGACAACCATAATAATGTTATTCAGTTGCACTAATAAAAGAAAATATCAATGCTATGAAAACTCCAATGGTGTAGAAAATTAATGCCAATACGATTAATGACAAAACCGAAGAGTCAATGCTTATAATGAGCAAAAGGGTCTATTACTAATCCAAAAGAAATATTGGAATTATTGAAATTATAAAATATAGTAAAGACCCCTTAAGAAGTAGAATGAACCTAGACAAGAATATGAGTACTTCTTTTTGAGAAATTTTAATTACTTTTTCAACAGTAACAAGGTATCACGAAGCCAAACAAAGATCACGGAGAAAAAATCCAACATAGTATATAAGGAACAAGTTAAAAGAAAATTAAATACCTCTGTGGTTAGAACTTGGAGTTCCAAAGTAAATTGTACGTAGTGGAAAATTTCATAACCAATCTCTTGACCAACTTTGCCTCGCGATAGTGTTTGCTATGGTATGGATGAGAACCAGAATGTTAACAATAAAATTTTGGATATTCATAAACTAATCTCTTTTTCGCTAGCCATAACTAGACCCAACATGGTATGCATCCAGACTCTAACCCGATGTCTTTCCCTTTTAGTGTAATAGGACTTGAATCCACCGTCTTTGATAGACTATGTAATATTCTACGTAAATATTGTAAATATTAGGATAATCTTTTCATAATTAGCAACTGTATATTAGGCATGATCTCTTTCTTATGTATAGTAATTAGGTCCTGTAATTTAGCCTAGTATTATGCTGATAGTTAGATACCTACTTTGTAAATAATGACTTTCATACATCAATACAGATTACAGATTGATTTCCTACATGGTATCAGACTAGGTTTCCTTCCTCACCTCCTAAACCTAGCCGTCCACTTCCCTCTCTCCTAACCCTAGCAGTAGCCGCCTTCCCTTCCTCCTCCCTCTTCTCTCTTCAATGGCTGACAACAAAAATTTCCATTCTGCTTTAACCGTCACGAATGTGAAATCTTTAATACCAATCACTCTAGACATGGAAACCGGCCATTATCACGAATGGGCGACACTATTCAAAGTTCTAGCCCGCGTCCACTCCGTACTTGAGCACATCATACCACCAACTGACACCACTGAACTCACCGCGTACAACGCAACGAAGGCGGCTAATCTTCCGCTCTGGAAACGGCTAGATGCGGTGGTCCTTCAATGGATATACACCACTGTATCCCATGATATTCTTACCTTTATTCTCGTGGCGAATGATGTTGCGGAGAAGGCTTGGAATTGAGTTGCTCAAATTTTCCAAAATGACAAGCACTCAAGGGTAGCGTACCTTGAAATTGAATTCACCACCACAAAAATGGCAGACTTCGGCTCGGTTATGGCCTATTATAATAGGCTAAAGTCCCTCGCGGATCAGCTTGCCAACGTGGGGTCGCCGGTGTCCGACCAACGTCTGGTCTTGCGCCTCCTTGCAGGCTTACCAGAGACATATGCACACTTTGTCACCACCATCCAACAGAAGGATGTGCTACCCTCTTTCTCTGAAGTGTGCTCCAGACTCAAGCTCGAAGACGCCGCAGCCAAGGAACGTGCCCGCGATTCTAGTCCCGCGGCTCTACTTGTTGACAATGATACTCCCTCCCCACCACCTGGCGGCACTAATAATTCAACTAACCGTCGTGATAATAATCGTGGCAGGAATTCCAACAGGAACAAGGGAAAGGGGAACAACAACAACAACCGCGGGAAATCCGGTCGCGGCAGACAGACCAGCCATGGCCAGTGGCCGACGGGACAGCCACCGGCAGGGGGCTACTACTGGCCTGCCGAGCCGCCACAGCAGTGGCCACTACCCCCCTGCCCGTATCCAACAAGGCCGTGGAAGTAGCGTCCCACGACGCCACGGCCCGGTAGCGGCATTCTAGGTGCAGGTCCACGGCCTCAGCAGGCCTATTCCATGCATAGTCCGTCCTATTCTGGGTACACTCCAACAGACGTGGAGGCAGCCATGCACACTCTGTCCATGCATCAACCGGATGATAATTGGTACATGGACACCGGAGCGACTTCCCACATGACTGCCAACTCAGGTACTCTCACGTCTTATTTTAATTTGAGCAATAATTTTGGAATCATTGTTGGTAATGGTAGCACTATTCCAATTCGAGGCTATGGTCATACATCCCTACCCCTACCTAATCCCCAATTACGTCTCCAAAATGTCTTGCATGCTCCAAAACTCATCAAAAACCTTATTTCCGTACGTAAATTCACTAAGGACAATAATGTTTCTGTTGAGTTTGATCCTCTTGGGTTTTTTGTGAAGGATTTACCGACAGGGAGCCGCCTAATGAGATGTGAGAGAACCGGGGAATTGTATCCTATCACTGCCACAAAACGGACCACTCCACCATCAACCTTCATGGCCGCATCACCTAGCTTGTGGCATTCCCGACTCGGCCATCCGGGAAATGCTATCCTTAGTTCTCTTCGTAGTAATGCCTTAATTGAATGTAATAGGGCCCGAACTTCTTTTTGTACCTCTTATCCTTTGGGGAAACACGTTAAATTTCCATTTTATGATTCATTGTCATTTACTACTATGCCATTTGATATCATTCATAGTGATTTATGGACATCTCCTGTTTTGAGTTCTAATGGGCACCGCTATTATGTTTTCTTTCTTGATGATTATAGTAATTTTGTTTGGACTTTTGCGATCTCTAACAAGTCCCAAGTTTATTCTACTTTTCTATCTTTTAAGGCATTAATACGGACTCAATTCGAAAGAGACATCAAAAACATTCAATGTGATAATGGGCGGGAGTTCGCCAATGGGCATTTTCAATCTTTTTGCGCCTCCAATGGTTTAAATTTCAGATTTTCTTGCCCCCATACCTCTCCTCAAAATGGAAAAGCGGAAAGAAAAATTAAATCCATTAACAACATTGTGCGCACTCTTCTTGTCCACTCCTCCATGCCCCCCTCCTTTTGGCATCATGCTCTCCAAATGGCCACATACCTCCTTAATGTACTTCCCACCAAGGTCCTTGGGTATAAATCACCAACACAAGTTCTCTACCAACGAACCCCCTCCTATTCTCATCTCCGGGTTTTTGGGTGTCTATGCTATCCACTCTTCCCATCTACAACTATTCATAAGTTGCAAGCAAGATTCACCCCGTGTGTATTTTTGGGCTATCCGTTGAATTATAGAGGCTATAAATGTTATGATTTATCCACCAACAAAATCATCATAACAAGGCATGTCATCTTTGAGGAAACTTAATTTCCCTTCTCAAAGTTGCACTCACCAGCCCCAACTTCTTATGAATTTTTTGGACCATGGGATTTCTCCATACACCCTGCATTTTCTGTCGCAGCCTACTCCACCCGTCATTCCCTCGATTCATCCCGACCCCCCCACTGCCCAGCTGCCCCTCCCCTCCACTGCCCAACAGTTCAACCGCACGGCCACTGCACAGCAGCCCCTCCCCACTTCCCCACCCGTGCCTGCCCAGCAACCCACCCGCATGGTCACTAGAAGCCAACATGAGATTTTCAAGCCCAAACAACCGTTCAACTTAAACACTTCCACCATCTCGCCTATCCCGTGAAATCCTATAAGTGCTTTAAATGACCACAATTGGAAAGCTTCCATGGTTGATGAATATAATGCTCTAATTAAAAATAAGACGTGGGAGTTGGTTCCCCGTCCCATTGATGTGAATCTTATTCGTTCTATGTGGATTTTTCGTCATAAAAAGAAATCTGATGGTTCTTTTGAGAGGCACAAAGCCCGTCTTGTCTGTGATGGCAGGTCTCAACAGGTTGGAGTTGACTGCGACGAGACTTTCAGTCCGATTGTCAAACCGGCTACTATTCGCGCTGTCTTGAGCATTGCACTTGCACACTCTTGGCCCATTCATCAGTTGGACGCCAAGAATGCTTTCTTACACGGTAATCTTAATGAGACTGTTTATATGCATCAGCCTATTGGGTTTAAGGATCCAAAGCATCCCCATCATGTCTGTCTCTTAAAGAAATCGCTGTACGGACTTAAGCAAGCTCCCCGTGCATGGTTCCAACGCTTTGCAGACTATGTCTCTACTATTGGTTTTTCACATAGCCGATCTGATCACTCTCTCTTTATTTATTGTCGAGGTTCTGACATTGCTTACATTCTTCTATATGTTGATGATATTATTCTCACAGCTTCCTCAGATGCCCTCAGAAAATCCATCATGTCTCTGCTTAGTGCCGAATTTGCTATGAAGGATCTGGGCCCTTTAAGCTATTTTCTGGGTATTGCTGTTACCCGGACTTCACACGGCATGTTTCTCTCTCAAAAAAATTATGCAGCAGATATTATAGAGCGTGCGGGCATGACTGCCTGTAAGCCGAGTCAGACACCGGTCGACACCAAAGCCAAACTTGGTGCCATGGCCGGGCCTTCTTGCGATGATCCAACTCAATATCGTAAGTTGGTCGGCGCGTTGCAGTACCTTACATTCACAAGACCAGACATCTCCTATGCGGTTCAACAAGTATGCCTTCACATACATGATCCAAAGGTTTCACATATGCATGCTCTTAAACGCATAATCCGATACCTTTAAGGTACTATTGAGTTTGGTCTCCATCTGTACAAATCCTCCATTGCCTCTCTTGTTTCTTATACAGATGCTGATTGGGGTGGTTGTCCGGACACTCGCCGATCCACATTCGGTTACTGTGTTTTCCTTGGCGATAATCTCCTCTCATGGTCATCCAAACGGCAACCTACTCTGTCTAAGTCGAGTGCCGAGGCCGAATACTATGGCGTCGCTAATGTCGTCTCTGAGTCCTGTTGGCTTCGCAACCTCCTGTTGGAACTCTGTTGTCCCATCCGGACAGCTACATTGGTTTATTGTGATAATGTTAGTGCCATATACCTATCAGGTAACCCAGTTCAGCACCAACGCACTAAACATATTGAGATGGACATACATTTCGTACGTGACAAAGTTTCCCTTGGAGAAGTCCGTGTTCTTCACGTCCTGTCCCGTTACCAGATCGCAGACATCTTCACTAAAAGTCTTCCGCGCGTGCTCCTTGATGATTTCAGGGACAGTCTAAGCGTACGACAACCTCCCGCTTCGACTGCGGGGGTGTGATAGACTATGTAATAGTCTACGTAAATATTGTAAATATTAGGATAATCTTTTCATAATTAGCAACTGTATATTAGGCATGATCTCTTCCTTATGTATAGTAATTAGGTCCTATAATTTAGCCTAGTATTATGCTGATAGTTAGATACCTAATTTGTATATAATGACTTTCATACATCAATACAGATTACGGATTGATTTCCTACAGTCTTACCCTTACCCAATGGCATAATAGGTCAGAATTAATAGGATTCGTCCTCAAACCTTAGAAAAATTACTACTTTGTGATTATAGAAAGCAGCGAATTAAATTTCAACAAGACATGAAATACAACAAGTCGAATATGTTTTTTCTGTAAATCAATTAGAGTTTTAAGTACTGGATCATAAAAAGAATGTCAATATTAAAATTCATGGACTCGTAGCTAGTCTTCTAGCAAAATTGGAGATTAAATAGTAAAGCTAAAAAGATAACAATATCGATTAATGTGGAGATAACAATATGAATACCCTTAATTGCACTACTGTCTAAATCTCCACAGGCAATTAGAGCGGAATGGTGACTTGTATGTTTATGAGCTAATTTTACACTTTTAGTCAAAATAGACACATCAGGTGCAATTTTTGTTTCTCAAAATCAATTCAAGCTGAGATAATGAGTCAAATGAAATAGCAGATGGAAAGTGTTAAACTAGTTCAAAGGGCACACATCAGAAAAATAAAATCAAGATATGTTTGTTCGAAGGGCAGTCCACATATGGGGCTATCAACTAATTGCCCAAATTTCTGTGTGCAACTTCTTGAACATGACCAAGTCATAATCGAACAAAAAGTCATCTACGTCATCATACGTTCACTAAAAGGATTTGCAATATGCAATTTAAAGGTAGAATGAAGTCCAAACATTAGGAGTGTCCACTTATGTGAATTAACAGGTAATGCATGTATGAATGAATAAAGATTGTATCCAATTCCCAAAGACATTTATCAGACTTGTGCTATAATGTTTACGAAAATTAGATATTGCGCTTCGTAAAATGAGTTGTTCAAGAAAGTAGCATTTTTCCTTATTAAATTTAAAAAGAAATTATTTTTCATATGGAGAAAAATATTTGGCCTCCTAACATGAACCAGTAATATTGATTATGCACAACAAACGGAGACGGGTCTAGATAATCCAAGCACCTTAGGTGATAGGAAAGCAGCAAGAAGATGTAACGAATTAATTAAAGACAGTAACACACCTCCTGATTTTGGCACTCAACCATCATCTTATATCATAGTCATCGTCATGTGTAGGCGTTAGTATACCTCGAGCAATATCAGTAGTTAGAAATATTTTTCAGAATAATATTACATAAACGTGTTGAAGAAGACCCTGTGACATACTAGCAGGTAGTACTAGTTTGTACTGACTTAATAAACAGATAACATACCGTCATGCAAAAAGTCTGGAAGCCACATTAAATCATTTGTAGTGGCAGACTGCATAACCGAGCTTTTGACCTGATTTGCCACAATACCATAATCCTTAAGGGCAGAACATTCGTGCTGATAATATATTATAAAATCAATGTTGATAACGTATTATAAAATCAACCTCTATCCATTGATATCCAAGTCCTTTCTCATAAACTTGATCTGATTTCACTAATTTACGAATGATTAGTATAGAAATTAGAGCAACACAACAATAACACTATTATCCTTAGTCCCACGGTGGGAGCCAAACCGTTTACCCCAAAAAAGGTACAGTTGAATTTATTAGTGGGTTAAAGGATACGTGAATTGATTTATTATAGATAAGAATAATTAACTAACAATTGACAGTGAAATCAAGTAAATATAAGGCAAGAAAATAGTAAAATAAGCATGGGCCATATGAGCTCGGAGGGAATCCTTCGATGAAGATAACTCCGAATGAACACTTAGCCTTGAAGAACACTATGATTTTGAAATAAAAGAATATAGAGAACAAAGTAAATGTCTTGCATTGCTATATGATTTCAGATCTCGTACAATAGAATGAGAGCCTTTATTTATACTAGAGCTTTAGGGTGCATAATCCACAAATCATGCCCTCTTCATTACTAATATTAATGAAAAAGGTAATAACGGATAATAAAGCCTATTAAAGGCTGGAGGAAACTTGGGGTCTTCTGTAACGGTCACATCTTAAATGGCGTTTGACCAGTGAGTTAGCATGCTTCTCCGGACTTTTGTAGTTTCTACCACAGGGAAGCAGGCTACCAAATTACTCCTCCAGAACTTCGTATGATTTCCCGAAGCCTCTTGCTTGTTGGCTCAAATCTGACCTGTCACCATCGCAACATGTCATATTTTGATACGTCCACTTGGTGTTTACGAATTTTGTCGTATGCAGCCTTCACTAATTATTTCCACCTAATTAGACTGAATCATGTTACTAACCGTAAATCCTTTTTTAGTTCCAAGTTTCAACTATAAATAATACTCATCTATAACTACACAAATATCTTTGGCTTATTTTAGACCACAAGATTCAAAAGTCTTCCTTTGTTTCTTAAACTCCGTGTCAAGTCAAACTATATCACATAAGTTGGGACGGAGGGAGTAACATTAAAAGCTTTTTTAACTTTTTCTCACCTCAATATAAGAATAATTACTTTGTCATAATATTTTTTGTAATAAATATTTGTGGATTATGGTTATGTCTTTTGTTATTACTCATTTATTTAAGGTAAAAGGGCCAAAAATATCTCTGAACTATCCAAAATAGGTCAAATTTACCATCTAGCTATTACGTTTTGTTTTGCTCAAAAATGCTCTTTCACGTTTTCGGCTCAAAAATGTCCTCCAACTATTCAAATAGATCAAAAATACCCTTCTTCAACATATAATAACAATAATTAACATAAGAAAATAAGTAGTATACAAATTTCCCGTTTTAAAAAATAAAAAAACAAGAACATATAGTTTTTTTCTATCAGGTTCGTTGCACAATAGGTATGGGTAGGAGTGTTCAAATGAGACTGAAAAAATGATCCGAACCGATAATCCGAGTTAAAACGACTTAGTAAACGGAAAACCGGCTCAATTTTTTTTTATTTGGTTTTAAATGTTAAAATCCGATAATATTCGGTTTGGTTTGGTGTTACTCGAAAAAAAAAATGAATTCGAGCGAAGCCAATAAATATATACATATTTAAAATATTATGTGTGTGTGTACACACGTGCACACACACACACACACACACACACACATATATATATATATATATATATATATATATATATATATATATATTGGCTCATTCCTAGTCCAATACTAATTCAAATAATTAGAAAGAAAAGTCTGGCTCATTTGTTCCCCCTAGCTTGTTTTCTTGGGTGGTGTTCATGTTCTATTTCCCCCATTTTCTTAGGGAAATGAAGCTATGAGCTTCTTTTTTTATATATATAACAAAGATGATGAAGCAAATTTGTATAGTATTTACTTGCATTTCGGGTTGTGCCTGTTGCTGGTAAGAGGGGGGGAAACTAAAATGGTTTCATAAGTGTATTTGTAGGTTTAATTTAATACATTAATAGTCCCTCCATGTTGGGAGTCATATCTAATTCATGACTAACCAGTAACCCAAGGCTAACAGCAAAATCTCTGTGCACAAATTTGAAGTCTTTAAACAAAAGAAGAACTCATTTAAAGAAAAATGATAGGGAATAAATGTTTTAGCATTTATCTGAATGTAATGATGCTTTCACCATAGTCGTTGTGTCTCATCTTCACTTTTTGCACCTCACTTGTATCAATTTCTTTGCATTATAAAATATACATCCTAAACCAACAAAGACCGTAAAACCGAACCAAACCGACTAAATTTATACTATAATGATTTGGTTTGGCTTGATTTAATTTGAATATTAAGAAAACAAATTTAATTGGATTGATTTGGTTTTAATAAAAAATCGAGTCAAACCGGACCATGAACACCCCTAAGTATGTGTTATTGTTTCTAAATATGAAATCATGTATCTTTTCTGATGTAACTATTTAAAAATTTGTATTCTCACATAATAATGGATTTATATTACTAACTCTAAGAATGATATGATAAAAGAAATCAAATTCAATTACAACTTTCCACGTTTATTACATATTATATTGTAACTTTAAGTCATCTGAGGTTTCAGTTAAGGGTGTTATAGTTTTGAAAATTAACAGTAGAATAAATATTTATTTGGAAAATAAGTGTTGGTAATTAAATCTTATATTACTTAATTGGCATTCTATAAAAATTGTCATTTAAAATAGTCAAAGTAATCTCATAATCTCCACATAAGTTTTTGCTCAAGTTTCTTTACAACTAAGAGCACTTGTCCTGAAATTTAAAATGGAGGGAAAAATTGCACCACTTTAAATAATTCAAGGGTAAAATTAGTCTCCATGCCCTTGTTTTGGAGAAACCGTTAGAAGGAAGGCTATTTTTGAGCTATTTGGATAGTTGGAGGGCATTTTTGAGCCAAAAACATAACAACGAGGGTATGTTTGAGCAAAAGAGTAATATACGGTAAATTTAACCTGTTTTAAATAGTTCAGGGGGATTTTTTATCCTTTTCCCTTTATTTAAAGTACCTTACAGTATTGGTGAATGCAACGGTTGTGGGATTGCTATAGCGGGTTCGTCATAGCGGGGAGAGGCTCGCCGCCGCGGGGTGTCCAAGAATTAATGAGGTCCGCCATAGCGGGAGGTTTCCCACTATAGAGAGACTGCTGCAGCGAGACATAGACTGTTGCAGCGGTCGATGAGAGGCAGAATCAGTGTTTTATATTCTTTATTCCGACCCCATTCCCCACATAACTCCAAACCAGTTTCCAAGAACTCTTATGGCGAAATTCTAAGGCTAGGGCAAAACACTCTTGAAAGGTAAGTATCGACCTTTTGCTTTGTTCATTCCATCATCTTCTTAAGTCCTACATGAATTAAGGGTCCTTTAATGGTGGAAGAAAAGGTTCAAACCCTAGAAACTGCACACCCTTGAATAATTGATGGGTTACTAATTTTATTGTTGTTTAATCATCTAGGAGTATAGATTGTCACTTCATAGGGAGATAAATTGGTTATTAATGGTGGAACTAGTTGATTGAGACTTAGGGTTCCAATAAAAATGGAAGCTTTAGCATAAAAACTGCTTCTAAAAGGGTTGAATTGATTAGAAAACCCATAAATGGATAGAATATGATTATTGGGATTAATATTAGTATGAATTCACGCTAATTGATAGTTCACCCATTTGAAAAGGGGTAGAAGGAGTTGGGTTCTCTTCCCTAATTGTCGTTTGTTGAGTAGATGATCCATTACTCACTTAGCGTTATGATTGCTAGACTTTGAACGTTCTGAAGCTTTGCGAAAGGAGAAAGCTATTGCGCGGTGATTGCATTGTCCCAGTTCTTCTTTGAAGTAGGTTACGGTCTACTTGAGGTAGACTTTGATTAGTTGATTGTATATGTTATGAAATTGATAAGAGAAACATGATTAGGGCTTTGGACATAAAGTGTGGTTGGAAATTCCTAAGTGTGATATTAATTGATTGATTGATTATGTGATTAACTATTTTGATGTGATAAAGAAGAAGCTAATGAATACTCTTCTTGTTAACTTGGAGCAATCCCGTATTCATGCTTTTGATGAGTTGATTCTTGAGTCTTGATATGTCTTGTGGCATGGTGGCTTATGTTCTTTGATATTGATGCATTGATTTTTCACATTCCTAATTGATTGTGGAATGAAAATATATAGTGATGAGAAAGGCAATATAAATATGAAAAGTCACATTTGACGGGGGTGAGGATGTGGCTTAGTTATGGGCTCGTGATCCGAGGTTAGTTCCTGAGCTAGTGGTACATGGACACCATGGGTCCCATGTAGGTCAGAGCTATATGGGCAAACAATACCATTTATCATGTGTGTACGGATATGCGACAGAGTTGAGATATTTCGTGAGTTATGGTTGTGTTGTTAATGAAACGGGTTGTGTTACTTTTATTGATTACTGTTTGTGAGGGCTTATCTTATTTCGGTGTTAGATGATTCTTATTGATAGTTTCATATGGTTATGTGTTGTCTTCCCATCTGCCTATTCTATTGATTTTGTGCATGATACTAATCTTAACTGGCTTATGCTATCTACCAGTACATAGTGTTTATACTGATACTACCTTGTTGCATTCTTCTCAATGCAGATTGTGATCCAGAGACGTTTACCGGACCTCATATTTAGCGTGAGGCCAGTTTCCGACAGATTTGAGGGTCAGCTTCTATCCATGTCAGGACGCCTGAAGATCTTTCTCATTTTGGATGTCTATTTCATTTCAAACATTATGTTTATTTCAGACAGTTGTTCATTCTTTAGATAGTGATGTTTTAGAGTCCTTATACGACGACTTTCGAATTTTAGGGTTGTAATAGTTAGGAATTCCGCATCTTTATCTATTTATGGCATGACTAGACTGTTTGGAGATTTTTATTATTATTATATCCTTGAATGTGTTAAAATTGACTAATTTGTTGATGATTGGTTAAGTGGTTGGTTCGCTCACTCGGTGAATTAGTATGGGTGACACTTACGGCTATTTGGGTCGTGAAAAAATTGGTGTCAGAGCCCTAGGTTCGTCAATCTGGTTGTACAAGGACATGTCTAGTAGAGTCTTGCGGGTCGGTACGGAGACGTCTGTACTTATCTTCGAGAGGCTATGGGACACTAGGAATATTCAAATTCTTTCTCTCTTTCATGCTACTTGATTTCAATTGGTATTTGGATGATTCAAATTGATATCTGACGTTTCTTTCTATTCTCTCACAGGTGGTGAGGACTCATGCGGAAGCAATAGCTAATGAGGTCCCCGTGTCGGCCGCTGGGGTCGCATCTCGGGTGGAGGTTAGGCCGTTGGGGCAGCAGTTCATGGTGGAGGCCAGGCTAGGGACCGTGGCTGTGGTAGAGGCAGGGGAGCAGCAACATCGGCCAGGGTCGGGGCTCCTGCGGCTAGTCAAGCCCGCACTGAGTCCCCTGAGCCTCAATTAATTCCAAATGAGGCAGCAAAGTTTGCAATGGCACCAGCTCATCAAGATATTATGGCTCCTCTAGTGTTGTCAGATGTCATGGTTCGAGTATTTAACCTGCTGAATGGGTTGACAGAGGCAAGGGTGTTACCAACTGTTCCAGGTGTTCATGGTGCCAGAATGAGTGATCCAGCTCCAGGCGGAGTTCGTGCTCTGGGGTTACAGCATGCTACAGCTGTGGCTCCTCGTTTGGATGAGGATCTAGGACTAAAGGTATTTCCTAGACTAGTAGGAGGTCCGGTGTTGACCGCAGATGAGCATGATTTGTTTTGGAGGTAGATGAAGCCTCTAGAGTTCTTTGGCACTGAGGTTGAGGATGCTTACAAGTTCATTATAGACTGTCATGAGAAGCTCTATAAGATGCCAGCAGTAAAGAAGTATGGTCTTGAGTTTATGACCTTCCAGCTCTTGGGTGATGCCAAGTTATGGCGGAGGGCTTTTGTAGAGTGCAAGCCAGCGGGATCACCTCCGTTGAAATGGATTCAGTTTTACCAGGTGTTCTTAGAAAAGTATGTTCCTCGTACTTTGAAGGACAGCAAGCGTGACGAGTTCAGTAACATTGAGTAGGGAAATTTTTCTGTGGCTGCTTGTAAAGCTCAGTTCCATTCGTTGTCCTGCTATGCCCTCCAGCTTATGCCTACTGAGGAGGAGAGGGTTAGGAGATTCGTGAAAGGGTTGAACATTGTTCTTCAGTTGTTAGCTCTTCAGCTTGCAGCAATGGGTGTTTCCTTTCAGGAAGTGGTGGATCATGTTAGGACTATCGAGGGTGTTTGACAGGATAGTTATAATAAGTTCGCAGAGAAGAAGGCCCGAAAGGGTAGTAGTTTCAGTGGCTCTTTCTCTAAGGGCCAGAGTTCCCAGGTCTATTCGGGACGCCCTGTTCAGTCAGCCATGCAGGCTTCAGTTGGAGGCCCAATAAGGGTTAGTTAGCACTATTCCAGTCAGCCAGGGGGTTCGTAGGACAGAGCTCCAGATTATGGTGGTTATTCGGCTGCGTCTGTTTCTGTCCAGTGTCCGACGCTAGACCGCGAATGTTTCGAGTGTGGTTGTATAGGGCATTTAAAGAGAAATTATCTCAGACTTAGCCAAAGTGGCTAGGGTTATCAGTTTCAGGCTCCCAAAGCTCCAACATCAGGTAGAGGGGGAGGATCTTATGGGAGTAATCGCGCTCAATTTGGGCGTGGGGTCACACGGCAGATAAAGGTGGTACCCAGCCTAATAAAGGTAGGTTTCAGTCTAGTAGCGATGGACATCAGCCCGGCAGGGGCTGAGCTCAGACAGGACAAGTTGATCACAATGGTTCGGAGGCTACTAGCGGACGGGTTCATTGTTATGCCTTTCATGGCAGGACAGAGGCTGAAGGCTCAGATGCGGTTATTGCAAGTAACATCTCAGTCTGTCACCGGATGGCTTCTGTATTGTTTGACCTGGGTTCTATATTTTCTTATGTGTCTACATTTTTCTCTATGGGTCTTGATATGGTCTGTGATTTCTTGATGCCCTTATACACGTATCTACTCTAGTTGGAGATTCTATGATTGTAGATAGAGTTTTTCAATCTTGTACTGTCACATTTATGGGGTATGGCACCTGGGTGGATTTAGTGATTCTAGACATGATAGATTTTGATGTCATCCTGGGTATGAGTTGGTTAGCTCCTTATCATGTAATTCTAGACTATCATGCCAAGACAATCACCTTAGTTAGGCCCGGGGTGCCTACACTAGAGTGGAAGGGTAACTTTAGTCCCTCCCCAAAGAAAATCATTTCCTTCATTCGTGCAAAAACGCTAGTGGATAAGGGGTGCTTGGCTTATTTGGCACATATCCTTGATACCAGTGTTGACGGTCCATCTCTTGAGTCAGTTCTTGTGGTACGTGAGTTTGCGGAGGTGTTTCTCGCAGACTTACCAAGCATGCCACCGGACCGTGACATTAACTTCTACATCAACTTAGAGCCAAGGACCCGCCCTATTTCTATTCTGCCATATTGATGGCACTAGCATAGCTGAGGGAATTAAAAGGACAACTTCAGGATCTTCTTAGTAAGGGTTTCATCGGTCCGAGTGTCTCCCCGTGAGGGGCTCTTGTTCTATCTGTGAAAAAAAAAGATGGGACTATGTGGATATGTATTGATTATCGCCAGTTAAATAAAGTCACCATTCGAAATAAATACCCCCATCCCTCGTATTGATGATTTGTTTGCCCAGCTTCAAGGGGCTTCTGTGTTTTCGAAAATTGATTTGAGATTGGGCTATCATCAATTGAAAATTCGGGTAGAGGATATTCCTAAGACATCTTTCCGAACTAGGTATGGGCATTATGAGTTTCAGGTTATGTCTTTCGGGCTTACTAATGTCCCAGCTGCTTTTATAGATTTGATGAATGGCATTTTTAAGCCATACTTAGACTCCTTTGTGATAGTGTTTATGGATGACATCCTGATGTATTCAAATAGTAAGGAAGACCATGAAAAACACTTGAGAGTTGTTCTTGGATTGTTGAGAGACAAGGAGTTGTATGCCAAGTTCTCTAACTGTGAATTCTAGCTTGCGTTTGTGTCTTTCTTAGGGCATGTGGTTTCAAAGGAAGAGATAATGGTTGATCCTAGAAAGATTGAGGCGGTGAGAGATTGGGATAGGCTACATCAGTGACGAAGATTTGCAGCTTTATGGGGTTGGCCAGTTACTATTGTCTGTTCGAGAAGGGGTTTGCCTTTACTGCTTCACATTTGACCCGTTTGACTTAGAAGGAGGTACCCTTCCAGTGGTCCGATAAGTGTGAGGAGAGCTTCCAATAGCTAAAGACTTTAATGACTACAGCTTCTATTCTATCTTTGCCCATGGAGGGTAAGGACTTTGTGGTTTATTGTGATGCTTCTCGTTCTGGTTTGGGTGCTGTTTTGATGCAGGAAAAGAAAGTGATTGCTTGTGCTTCCAGACAGCTGAAGATTCATGAGAAGAACTATCCTACTCATGACTTGGAGTTGGTAGCTGTGGTTTTTGCGTTGACATTTGGAGGCACTATCTCTATGGTTCCCGTTGCGAGGTATTTTTTTATCATCGCAGTCTTTAGCATGTGTTTACTCAGAGGAATCTTAATTCTAGGCAGCGAAGATGGATGGAGTTGCTTAAGTATATGGATTTGCTTAAGTATTACGATATTACTATCTTGTATCATCCCGGCAAGGCAAATGTGGTGGCAGATGCCTTGAGTAGAAAATCAGCTAGTATGGGTAGTTTGGCTCGTTTGATTGCATCAGAAAGTCTGTTGGCCAGGAAGGTTCAGACTCTGGATAACATTTTCATGAGGCTTGATGTGTTTGGTTCAGGCAGAGTATTGGCTTATATTGAGGCAAGATCTTCATTTTTGGATCAGATTAAGTCCAAACAGTTTGAGGATGCGAGTTTGACTAAGATTCTCGATAAAGTCTTGCGCGGTGGGGACAAGGAGGCCATGATTGATGATTCAGGTGTCTTGAGAATCAAGGGGCATGTTTATATTCCCCGTGTTGATGATTTGATTAAGACAATTTTAGCGGAGGCTCACAGTTCTAGATATTCCATTCATCTTGGTGCTACCAAGATGTCCCGTGACTTGAGGCAGGACTATTGGTGGACTAGGATGAAACGGGATATTATTGAGTTTGTTGCACAGTGTTTGAATTGCCAACAGGTGAAGTACGAGCACTAGAGACTCGGAGACACACTTCAGAGGATGCCAATTCCAGAGTGAAAGTGGGAGAGGATAGCGATGGACTTCGTAGTTGGTCTTGCGAAGACCTTAGGTAAGTTTGATTCGATTTGGGTCATTGTTGATAGATTGACCAAGTCTGCCCATTTTATACCGGTTCAGATTACTCATACTGCCCAGAAATTAGCCTAGATATATATCCTTCAGATTGTTCGTCTGCATGGGGTTCCTATTTCCATCATATTCGATAGAGGCACGACGTTTACATCCAGATTTTAGAAGACTTTGCATTTAGAATTGGGTACTAGATTGGACTTTAGTACAGCTTCCACCCTCAGACAGATGGTCGGTCTGAGCGGACTATTCAGGTCCTAGAAGATATGCTCCGAGCTTGTGTGATTGACCTCGGTGGCCATTGGGATCAGTTCTTCCCATTGGCAGAATTTGCGTATAATAATAGTTACCACTTGAGCATTGACATGGCCCCTTTTGAGGCTCTTTATGGAAGGAGATCTAGATCTCCTATCGGGTGGTTTGATGCTTTCAAGGTAAGGGAGTCACTAGATAAAGTCAAGGTGATTCAGGCAGAGTATACAGAAGGAGTATGCAGATCGAAAGTTCCAAGATCTTGAGTTCATGGTTGGAGAACAAGTTTTGTTGAAGGTCTCACCCATGAAGGGTGTGATGAGGTTTGGTAAGAAGTGTAAGCTTAGTCCCAAATTCATCGGTCCGTTTGAGTTTCTTAATCGTGTGGGAAACGTAGCCTATGAGTTGGCTTTGCCCCCAGGTCTAATCAGGTGTGCATCCAGTGTTCTATGTCTCTATGTTGAAGAGATATCATGGTGATGGTTTATTATCATTCATTCGGATTCTGTCTTGTTGGATGAAAATCTATCTTATGAGGAAGAGCCTATTGTGATTCTAGATAGAGAGGTTTGTAAGCTGAGGTCGAAGGATATAGCGTCAGTGAAGGTTCAATGGAAGAACCGTCCCATTAAGGAAGCTACTTGGGAGACCGAATCCGATATGCGAAAGAATTATCCCCAACTTTTCGCTGAATCAGGTACTTTTTCCCTTATTTTTCTTCCTTGTCCGTTCGGGGATGAACGGATGTTTAATTGGTATCTGATGTAACGATCCGCTAGGTCATTATGGGGGTGCTTAGAAAATTAGACCTCCGTTGGGAATTTCGAGGCTGCGGGTGGGTCCACAGCCTATTTTTATATGTATGTGCATGTTTTGTTTGCGTCTGTACGACCTCGAATTGGTGTTTGGATTTTTAGGTGAAAAACTGGTGGAAAAACCCAAGTTGTAGGTCAAAATGAACCACTACAACGGTTGGTCCGTCATAAGGGGGCAAGGCTCGCTGCCGCGGGGAGTCGGGGAATTAATGAGGTCCGTCATAGCGGGAGGTTTCCTACTGTAGCGAGACCGCTGCAGCGAGACATATACCGCTATAGCGATCGATGGGAGGCAGAATCAGTGTTTTATATTCTTTATTCCGAACCCATTCCCCACATAACTCCAAACCAATTTCCAAGAACTCTTGTGGCGAAATTCTAAGGCTAGGGAAAAAACACTTTTGAAAGGTAAGTGTCAACCCTATACTTTGTTCATTCCATCATCTTCGTAAGTCCTACATGAATTAAGGGTCCTTTAACGGTAGAAGAAAAGGTTAGAACCCTATAAACTGTAAACCCTTGAATAATTAATGGGTTACCGATTTTATTATTGTTTAATCATCTTGGAGTATAGATTATCACTTCCTAGGATGAGAAATTGGTTATTAATGGTAGATGGTTGATTGAGACTTAGGGTTTCAATAAAAATGGAAGCTTTAGCATAAAAACTGCTTCTAAAAGGGTTGAATTGATTAGAAAACCCATGAATGGATAGAATATGATTATTGGGATTAATATTAGTATGAATTCATGCTTAGTGATAGTTCACCCATTTGAAAAAATTGTAGAAGGAGTTGGGTTCTCTTCCCCAATTGTTGTTTGTTGAATAGATTATCCATTACTCACTTAGCATTATGATTGCTAGACTTTGTATGTTCTGAAGCTTTGCGAAAGGGGAAAGCAATTGCGGAGTGATTGCATTGTCCCAGTTCTTCTTTGAGGTTGGATACGGTCTACTTGAGTTAGACTTTGATTAGTTGGCTATATATGTTATGAAATTGATAGGAGAAGCATGATTAGGGTTCGGACATAAAGTGTGGTTGGAAATGACTAAGTGTGATATTGATTGATTGATTGATTATGTGATTAACTATTATGATATGATAAAGAAGGAGTTAATGTATACTCTTCTTTTTAACTTGGAGTAATCCCTTGTTCATGCTTTTGATGAATTGATTCTTGAGTCTTGATATGACTTGTGGCATGGTAACTTATATTTTTTTATATTGATGCATTGACTGTTCACATTCCTAATTGATTGTGGAATGGAAATACATTGTGATGAGAAAGTTAATATAAATATGAAAAGGCACATTTGACAGGAGGTGAGGATGTGGCCTAGTTATGGGCTCGTGATCCGAGGTTAGTTCCGGATCGTGTGGTACATGGACACCATGGGTCCCCTGTAGGTCATGGCTATCTAGGCAAACAATACTATTTAGCATGTGTGTACGGATATGTGACAGATTTGAGATATTTCGTGAGTTATGGTTGTGTTGGCAATGACACGGGTTGAGTTACTTGTATTAATTACTATTTGTGTGGGCTTAACTTATTTCGGTGTTGGATGATTCTTGCTGATTGTTTCATATGGTTATGTGTTGTTGTGCCTATCTGTCTATTCTATTGATTTTGTGATTTTATGCGTGATACTAATCTTAGTCGGCATATGATATCTACCGGTACATAGTGTTTGCACTGATACTACCTTGCTGCATTCTTTTGAGTGCAGATTGTGATCCAAAGACGTCTGCCAAACCTCATATTTAGCGTGAGGCCAGTTTCCGACAGATTTGAGGGTGAGCTTCTATCCATGCCAAGCTGCTAAAGATCTTTCTCATTTTGTATGTTTATTTCATTTCAGACATTTATGTTTAATTCAGACGGTTGTTCATTCTTTAGACAGTGATGTTTTAGAGTTCGTCCAATGACTTTCGGATTTTGTGGTTGTAATTGTTAGGACTACCGCAACTTATCTATTTATGGCATGACTAGACTATTTGGAGATTTTTATTATCATTATATCCTTGAATTTGTTAAAATTGACTTATTAGATGATGACTGGTTAAGGGAATTAGTTCGCCCACTAGGTGAATTAGTGCGGGTGCCACTCACGGCTATTTGGGTCGTGGCATATACTTTCCCTAATAGAATTTATTATTTATCTATTGTTAGTTCTATGAAGGGTGATTTTATAATTTGGCTAAATATTATGTAGCATTCAAAATTTGTGGTGCACTCGTTCTTCGAAAAACATTTATTTACTTTTTCAAGTCACCCTTAGAGAAATTCCTAGCTTCGCTACTAGTGACATCACTTAATTAACAAATTCAATGGCTCAGCTTCCTTCTTTCAAATACTGACTATAGACTATCATGACCTAAATCTTGATCTAGACAGTGATAAGACACCCAACAAGCCACTACCTATTAGGCGAATTCTCTAAGATAAAACATGCTCAAAAGTAGGAAAAAGATAAGAGAGAATACTACTAATGCTGTCTCAAATAGATATAAGTGTAGAAGCGTAATTCAAAGGTATAAGTGTGATATTTCTCATACAACCTAAAGAGACAAGTCATGGAGCACTTTTTGAATACAATTGATATGAGATAACACTCAACAAAGGAAACATAGACTTAAAACAAAGAATAGGAGTTGAAACCGCCTCCACGAACTAGTGGTGGCTCACCTCAACTGAAAAACCTTAAAAATTGGTTGGAATCACTAGTCAGCAGCTTGATCTCTGCCTATTAGACCTACACGCACAATTAGTTATAGTAACTATGAGTCTAAAAGACCCATCAAGATTATCGAATAGCTCTCTCAGTCTAACCCTAGGTAAATCTTTAAAAATCGCTGGTAGTGCATACAAAAACCTCATTATAGAAATATAAGTATGGACATAAAATATAAGTGAATCGACCATACTGAAATTATGAATACGGCTAATGAAAGTAGATATGATGTACAAACTGCTAATTAAGTTGTGATGGTGAATCAGTATGGCCATGGGTAGCTCAAACCCATTTGTAAGGTCAAGGGTAAGTTTACTATATAGCTCAACCCAACTGTGGTGCCATGAGTATGTTCACTCAAGCTCAACTCAACTGACTACACAAATGGACATGCATTGTGCCCAGACTGTGTGTGTTGTACTAACATAGTGATAAAGTGTACTAACATAGTGATAAAAGTGTACTAAGCAGCTTAACATCATAATAAAGCATAAATAACTTTTGAAAGCTAACCGAATGGCAAAGCATGTTAAACAGCTAAACAAAAGCATATCAAGAAATCTATTAGAAGTATCAAATTATGTGATAATACATATTAGGATCATCAGAATCGATTCTAGATACTTTAGAACTATCCAACCTAGCTCATCCGTTCCCACCCATACTTATTGGATGGTTTAAAAGCATTTAAGCAACACATATAATAAGAGGGGGTTGCTCAGATTGTTAGCACCCTCCACCTTCAACTCGAAGATTGTGTGTTCGATTCACCAAGGGAGAAAAAAGGGGGGAGCTCCTACATAGAGGGGTAAAAAAAATTAAGAAAAAAAAAATAAGCAACACATATAACATGATTTAAAGGAAAAGCAAACAAACTAAGAGTTAAAGCCTCACTTACCTGATAAGCGGTCCGCAAACCTCTGTTGAAACGTCAATCTCCGGCCAAATAATATCCAATGACCTCAATCTATTTAAAATTATAAATAACGGGTCCCAATTAGGCTAGGTTAACTAGTATTCACAAAATTTTAGGGCGTCTCGAGGTAAAAGTCAACCTTTGATCAACTCAAACTTGTCCCTCAAGTCAATGATTGGAAATTCAAAACTGATTACATGAACACATTACCCATAATCTATTCCAATTAATTAATTTTGATTCCGTTTACTAAGTAATATTATTGATTTACCAATTCTACGTTCAGGTTTAAAATCCCTAATTTCAGCCTCTTAGATCACATGCGTTCGTTCAAATTCTGTGAAAATTACATATAATCATAATTTCAATGTAAGTAATAAATACCTCAAATATGGGATTGAAACTCCACCTTTTTGTGATCCAAAATTGAGACCCTTTTGCTCAAATTCCAAGCGTTCCATTGAAAATCATTGCTGGAATTCGACCTCAACTATTTATATGCTACAGGCCCTCTTACATGATTGTGTTCACCAACCTCGTGGTTGCGATGCAGTTGAAGATCAAGCCTACATATCGCGGCCCATACTTCGCAGTCGTGCGCAAGGCTTGACTAGATGTTGATCAGGAGATTACTCTCTACGGTTGTGTTCCCTCTCCTGTAGTTATGATGATTGAAATACTTTACCTTCACGGTTATGGCACCCTTCTTCATGGTTGTGAATGAGGAAAATAGCAATTTTAGCTATCCTTAATGTCACGACCCAATTGGAGGGTCATGACGGGCAACCGGACCCTACCTGATAAGCATCGCTAATCATGCTTTCATATCATAATTATAAATAAGAGTGGACCACGAGGGTCCCTAAATGGAAACCTGTTATATCACAAGAGAACTATAATGAAAAGGAGCGAGCCCAAATGACATACGTATATAACCATGCTGGACAAAACTTTACAAACCGACAAGGCCATCATAGACAACTATACAATAAAATATAGGCCGAGAGGGCCATACAACGTCTAACTGTACCACAACTGTCTACAAGCATCTACTAGAGTGCATGACATGATTAGGTCGGGACAGAGCCCTAACATACCCATATGTACAACCATAGTATAACGTACCAAGGTACTGAGTATGTAAAGCACGAAAGTAACATGAAGGAGTCATAAAGGTATGTAGGATAAAAGGAATGCAACTCATACATCTGACCTGCCTCTAAGGGCCAATGATATGCATAAGTATTGTCTATATATATATACACACACACTGTCAGTATATCTTGGCCATTTATTATGTCGGTGGAAACTCTTTTATATATATGTGTGTGTGTGTGTGTGTGTATGTATATATTTTGTCCCTCCTCATTATATCTCATTTCCTCTGACCCCTAACACTTCGGGAAACCCTATCCAACATATCTAATCAATTTCTAAGTGAAATCAAGGATTAAAAGAGAAGATCAAGTGCTTAAAGTTTTCAAAGCATTGAAGAAGCTTGTTTTTTCCTCTTTGTAGTAGCTTTGAGGGATACTTCAAGGTGAAGTAATCTTGAAGTTGAAGTTTTCTTGAGTTCTTGAGGTAATATTCCATCTTATTTTCATGTTTATGAGTTTATGTGATGGTTGTACTAGGTTTAGAGGGAAAGAAGTTGGAGGGAAGGTTCAAATAAGAACTTGAGTTTCTGTTGAGTTGTAATCTATTTTGAGCCATTATTGTTAATGTGTTATTGAGCTAAATCTTGTTGTATGGATAGTAGTTGATGTTGAGATTGTGTTGAGGTTGTTATACTTGGTATATTTGGAATAAGTAGGTGTATAGGTGTCGTACACGAAGCGTATATCAGGTTGTTCTATTGTATATCTCTAAATGTTGTTGATATGAGTTTAAAGGGGATCATATGACATTATTGTGTTGATTATTGGTTGTTGGATGTGTGAAGATTAAAAGATAGGGGTCATATATATTCAATGAAAAAATGCCTTCTCTGTCTAGATATGTGCGGACCGTATTCCAAAGTACTGTCCATATTTTGCACTTCCAAAATAAAACTTCGACAAATGTATTCTCTTCTATTCGTTTATCCTCTAATCCTTCCAACACATGCCAAACACGAACTTAAACCTTCGTATACTCAAGATGAATACGTCTAATCTTGTAAAACTTCGAAGATAATTCCATTCTCCAAATCCATAACAACCCACTCACGAAGAGACTTAACGTCTAAAAGTAAGGGGTGTAACACTCAAATGGTTCCAAAAAAGGTTGACGGTAAAACTTAAAATTTCGAATTTTTTGAAAAGAACACAAGTTTAAATTTGAATTTTACTTCTTCTCTCTTCCTCCTCCTCCCCCTCTTCTTTCTATCTGGTACCTTTCTTCTTCTTCTTTCTCCTCCTCATTTTCTTCTTCTTGTTCTTCTACGGGCTTCTTTCTTATTCAACGGGTTGTTTTTTCTTTCGTGTGAAGATTTGTGGAAAGAATTCGAGAATATGTTTTCAAACCATTGAAGGAGTTTCTATAGAAAATCCAAAAATTCAACAACATCGATAATTATTACAAAAATAACCGATTTTTATTTGTTGTAACAACTCAAAAGAGTCACTCTTACACAATAAAAAAAACTTGAGTCACCTTTTCTCAAAGAGATCAAAATCCCACTAAATTATCCACATTCTATCAGTTTAATAATTACATTATAGAGTGTTGTTGTTAACCCCCCCCCCCCCCCACCCACCCACCCATACACACCAAAAATAAACTATAATATTCCTATCTAAAAAAAAACTTGTAGTGTCAAGTGGCACGGAGAGTGACATCACTCTCTTTGTACTGTGTGAGAGCTAGAAAATATGCCAAAAGGAGCATCTACGTGGAATTTTATATTTAATTTTTAAAATTAGTTGTTTTTATTTTTTATTGGCTTAATACCTAGATAAACCCTTAAACTTGGCATGTTTCGTAAATTAGACACTCAAACTTGCCTAGTGACCTGATACTCACTTTAACTTGACAAATATGTATTTTATGAACTCCTGCATCCACAAGACCAAGTGTGTGAAAAACACTTGCTAATGATGTGGCAAGTGAACCTATTATTTAATACCATGTAGAATATAAAAAAAATGACAAGTGTAAATAAAAGGTTTTAAAAAATAAAAATTGGAAAAAGGAAAACAAAACCCACTTGTTCTTCAACCCCACCCTAGTCGTTCCCCCTATCCCCATGTCGTCCACTCCCTTCCCTAACCATTTTTGTCTCATCTTCTTCTTCATCATTTTTTCTCATATAATATAATAATCAACTCACCACAATATTTCTCTTTTATTTATTCCATCAGAGAATGATGTCAATTTGTCGACAATAGGAAAAACTTCAGAGGAATTAAAAAAATTAAATTTGGACCTTTCATTCCCCGGTGGAGCATCTTTGCAATGCAATCGAATTGCAAAAGTTAAGCGGAAAGCGATCAATTCATTTAATTTGGATTTTCATTTTTAAGTTTGAAGTTTGATATTTTTATATTCCTATTAATCCGGCTCTTTGAATTTGAAGTTGTTTTGTGTTTGAGTTTTTGAAATTCAATATTGTTGTGCTGGGTTTTTTCTTTATGTTGCAGTCGGTAGGGAGAACAAAAAAATGGTGGAGGAGTTCGGCGGCAATTGCTAATTTTTTTACTAGTTTGGGCGGAGGTAGCCATTTTTCCCCAACTGTCATAGATGACCAAGATTTTAGGGGCCTTCAATCATTTATATAAAAGAATAAATATGGATGTTTTCCATGTCAGCTAATTTTAATAGCATCTCACACGCTTAGAATAGCTTTTCATGCAAGCAGTTCGCCACTCAGATTTTTATGTTTAATAAGTACATATTTGTCAAGTTAAAGTGTCTATCTGGTCACTAGGCAAATTTGAATACCTAACTTACAAACTATGTCAAATTTAAGAGTCTATCTAGGTATTAAGTCTTTTTTATTTTTCTTTCTTCTGGTAGACTCTATTAGAAAGACATAATTCGCGCACAACATTTATTTGAAGTATGTTTTGATAGTCAAACCTTTCAATTGAGTTTATTATATTGAGTAAATTTTGTTCTATTTGGCAATTACGTATTATGTTATTTTTTAATTTTTTTATTTTATTATTATTATTATTACTGTTATTATTATTATTGTAGAAATATAAATTTACAATTTAATTTACTGCTATATAAAATATAGGATTGTGAAGAAAAAAAAAAAAGATCGGTAAATTTAGATAAATCAAGAAGAATGAACAAATAAGAAAAAATTGTTTTACGTTTTAATATACAATTTTTAGTTTTTTTTTTTTTTAGTATTACTGTTATTTTAGAATTATCTTGTTAAATTGAGTTTACCATTTTGATAAATTCAGTCATGATTTTTAATTGATTTTTTAGTACTTTATTTTTAAATTACTACTCCCTCTGTTTCAATTTATGTGAATCTATTTCCTTTTTAGTTCGTGCCAAAATGAATGATCTCTTTCCTAATTTGAAAACGAATTCACTTTATGAAATGATTTACGGCCACACAAATATTCAAGACTTATTTTCAACCATAAGTTTCAAAAGTCTTCACTCTTTCTTAAATGTCGTGCCCAGTTAAATGGGTTCACATAAATTGAAACGGATGGAGTATTATTTTAAGGATACGGGTTTCAATTAGTTGACTGTTACTAGCAATAGATGTAGAGATATGAAGAAGAAAAAATGAATAAGAAAAGAAGAAAGAAAAAAAGAAAAAAAATAACAATTAAGATAAAATATAAAATGTCACGTGGATGGTTTTTTGGCCTATATTTTTTTCGGAAAAGGCTCAAATATGTCATCCAACTATCGGAAATGGCTCATTTATGCCACTAGTCTATAATTTGGCTCATTTATGCCATCGAACTATAGGAGATGGCTCATTTATGCCATCGAACTATAGGAAATGACTCATTTATGTCACTCACCAATAGTTTGACTCATTTATACCATCGCCTATTACCAAAATGACTCATCCATACCCTTTTTCATTAATGCCGGTTTTACAACACCAGATATGACACGTGGCCTCCAATTAGAGGTTTACGTCGTTTAATTAAATCAGTCCAATTTTAAATAACAAATTAATAAAAAATTCAATACATACACCTTACCCACCCACAACCATAATCTAGTTGGAGGCTACGTGTCATGTATGGTATTCTAAAACCAGCTTTAATGAAATATGGCATGGACGAGTCATTTTGATAACAGGTGATGGCATAAATGAGTCAAACTATTGATGAGTGGTATAAATGAGTCATTTCCTATAGTTCGATGGCATAAATAAGTCATTTCCTATAGTTCGATGGCATAAATGAACCAAACTATTGACGAGTGGCATAAATGAGTCATTTCTGATAGTTGCATGGCATATTTGAGCCTTTTCCGTATTTTTTTTTTTTTTGTTTTTGTAACTCCTGGCCACAATAGAGAGAATGAGGCCACCCTCCATGCCACATGACACTGATTTTAAAGAGAAAATGTTATAGTTCAGGGGGTAACAATAACATTTCATAATTTGAGTATTAAAATGATAAAACGTAATAATATAAGGGATTTTGGGATACTAACTCTATCTCAAAAAAGACTAGGCCCCGTTTGTCATAGATACCAAAAACAATTCACTTTTTTTTGGAATTTTGGAGTTATGTTTGGCCATAGTTTTTAAAATTATAGTTTTTGGTGAAATGTAGTTGTAAAAAAGTGAAGTTTTTTTTAAAAACAAGTTTTTTGAGTTTTTAATATTCCGGAATACAACTTCAAATTATGTATTTCTCATGGTCAGACGCTAATTTCAGAAAAAAAGTGGAAAAAAAATTAAAATAAAATGAATAATTCTTATGATCAAACGGGGGCTAAGTCACCCTTAATTAAAAGAGCCGAACAATTCACACCCACTGCTACTCCAACGGCTCTTAAATAAATTTGGCCCTAACCAATTGTGCGTTGAACGACTTTGTCAATCTTTCCAACGGTACATATATTCTTCTACCCACACTCTTCCTAGCCGTTGGAGCCAACCTTCCTTGTGATTTACTTTCAGAGTTTCAATGGCAATGCAGATAAGCATCTCAACATCATCCACCTTAATGAAGGAAAACAATAACATACCCACTAATCAAAACAATATGAATGCTGATTCATTTTGTTCTTTGAAAAGGAAAAGACCACCCAATATTGAGATCCCCACTACTACTATTTTATCTGAGATTCCTCTGAATTCTTTAAATGCTGCTGCTGACACTAACACTACTACACCCATCTGCTTTGTTGGTAATGGTGTCGCCTTTTTCTCCCGTAAAGGCAAGAAAACTTTCATGGAAGATACTCACAACATCATTTCTACCTCACATCCCAAAAGGGTATAACTCTTGTATTTCCTTTTATTTTTAGATTTCTTTTACTGCATGTTGTTTCTTTAGCCTCGATCGGTTATCTTATTATCTTGTTATTGTTTCTGCTTGCGGTTACCGCCTCTTTTTATCCTTCTTAGGAATAAGGTCTGTATGCTCTTGAGACCCTACTTAAGGGCAGAGACGAATCTAGGACATTTAGAAGATGGGTTCACTACTAAAAAAAAAAAAGAGGAAAAAAAATGCATTAAGTGGAGATTTATGCTTGAACCTCTAGGTAAATAACTTCACTTTCAACCAAGTGCACCACTAAGCCTTTTGTAGCATGGGTTTCAAAAGGTAATAGTAGATATACCGAGTTTAATCAAGTGACCATGGTTTCACATAACCTATTTTTTACACCTAACTTCGTCCGTGCTTATGGAATTACACTGGGTATGTTGTTGTATGTCAAAAAGGTAATTACGTATATAGTCAAAATGCTTCATTCTATGTTTTCTAGTCAAATTTTGAATTGTTATGCAATGGTTCTGAGTTCTTGAAAAATTATAGGGTTTTTTTGGGGTATATGATGGACATGGGGGCAGAAAGGCTGCAGAATTTGTGGCAGAGAACTTGCACTCTTATGTATTTGAAATGCTTGACAATGGTTCCAGCATGACGAAAGAAAAAGCTATTGAGGCGGCTTATATCAAAATTGATCAGCACTTCTTGAAACAGGTAACCAGAATTCTGGTTTTGTTTTATCCTTTCAGCTTTTCTAAGCAAAGTGGAATATGCAGTACCAACCCAAAGATGTATAATAGTAATAGGATTCTAACAGTTTGAACAATCTGAATAAGAATGTGGAACCATAATCAACCAATGTTCTATAAGCCATCTCTGATCTCATAGGCAATTGCTTCTCTTGGAGTCCAAATTGCAGAAATTCTGGTAATTTAGAATCTATTAAATTTCGACTTCTTTGTCTATGAGCAGAAATTAATTGCCGGCCCCAAACCCAAATAAATAATTAATCAATTTATTATGAATGTGCTTGGGATTGAGTTTCATAGTTGTTGTTATTGTGTTATGAATGGGCCTCGACCCGTTGTGGCAAAGCAGCCCAACACCAGATTAAGTGGCTATGTTTGGGATCCGGGTTGATAAATAGCAACTTGTGGGAGCAAAATAGGCTTATGCGTATCATGTTGAAGCTTGGCAGTGTCTGTTATCCCCTCATCTCCCTTCTTTGAGTTTAGTGCCTCATCCCCTTCTAGTTACCTTCTTCTATGTTCAATCCCAGTATTTCATTACAACAACCGGTTCCTTTGTAATCTCAGTGGAAGAAATATTATCATCGTATTGCCTTCTTCTATGTTTAATCCCAGTATTTCATTACAATAACCGGTTCCTTTATAATCTTAGTGGAAGAACTGAATGATTTTGTCAGTTAGTGCAATTTTTTCAAAGTAGCAGCCTCCGGGTAAGATATGTGGACGGTGGAGGTCAGAATCTGCAGATATTATGTGATTATGATTGAAGACGGAATATATAAGGCATCAAATATGAGTATATTGAATGGTCAATTGCTTGAGTCTAAAAAGTCTTTTGTTTACTGGAAGAGGAAAAAAGAAAAGAAGAGTACTGTTTAGTGTTAAGTAGCTTGAGGACCTGAACATGATTTTGATTTCATTTTTGTTGAGATCTCTTTATCAGTGGTGCAGATAATCAACGAGGTTGGGCCCTTTGACAAATACATATTAAGACATCAAAAGCTGAAGGAATAAGTAAAGACTTAGCTAGAGGAGTTGGACCTACTGAGGTTTACTCTCTCATATGCAAGTGGTTGGAATTAGGAGTGTCGGGCGGGTTGGGTTGAATTTTTTGCTGGTATTTAATTTTTCCCCTCATAACAAACAACTTTTTTGCGGGGTATAATTTTATATTTTAGCATTATAATATCTCAGTATTTCATTACAACAACCGGTTCCTTTGTAATCTCAGTGGAAGAAATATTATCATCGTATTGCCTTCTTCTATGTTTAATCCCAGTATTTCATTACAATAACCGGTTCCTTTATAATCTTAGTGGAAGAAATATTACCATCGTATTAATGGGCTATAGAAACTGTTGTTCGATATTGAGTTTGTTACACATTGTCTGGTTCATTTACAGGGTGTAGGCAGTGGTGCTTGCTGTGTGACGGCATTAATTGAAGGAAAGGAGATTATAGTTTCAAATGTGGGAGACTGTAAAGCTGTTCTATGTAGAAGTGGAGTTGCTGAAGCCATCACAAGAGATCATAGAGCTGAAAGGGAGGATGAGCGCAAAAGAATAGAGGATAAGGTACATATAAGCTCTTGAAGGAAAAGAGATTATAATCTCTCTTGATTGTAACTGAAGTTGTGATATGCAGGGAGGATATGTGGAATTTCATAAAGGAGGTTGGAGAGTACATGGTGTTCTTTCTGTCTCTAGAAGCATTGGAGATGCTCATTTGAAGGATTGGGTATCAGCTCAACCTGACACCAACACACTCACTTTGACACCAGATATGGAATACCTTGTTTTAGCTTCTGATGGTCTTTGGGATCAGGTTAGAAAACAAATCATAGTATATCCTCCCTCCGTTTCAATTTGTTTGTCATACTTTCCCTTTTAGTCTGTTTAAAAAAGAATGCCTCTCTCCTAAAGGCATGTTTAAGACCACAAGATTAAATGACATTTTGATGCATTATACATATCTTTAGTTTAAGACCACAAGATTAAAAAAAATCTTCTTTATTTTCTTAAACTCCGTGCCCAGTCAAACAAGAGACAAATTAAAACGGAGGGAGTATATATTGAGGAAGCTCACGGATAACGGAAAATCTGTTTGCTCTGATTTCTACTGGAATTTAAAACATAAATAGATTTTCATCTGTTAAGGGAATATTGCAATGATATAAAAGAAAATATTCGTGCAGCTTTCAATGAGACAGTTTTAATTAAAAAAGAAAAATGTGAGGATTTGTCAAAGAAAAATGTCGGGATTTACCAATCTTTGTTTTAATTAAAATAGAAAAATATGAGGTTTTGCCAAAGAAAATTGTTGGGATTTACCAATCTTTAAGATTAGACAATTTAGTTGTTATAACGTTTTTGAATAATCTTGTGGTTCTATGCAAGAATTTAGCATAATTCTACAACTCATTTTGTTTAATGATTCTGATTTACCTTGTCGTTTAGGTGGGCAATCAGGAAGCCATGGATCTCATAATGCAGGCATGTCCGAGGGAAAAGAGCAAGCAACTTCCAGTGACTACTTTAAATGAAAAGGGAGACGAAATTGATTGTGTAAGTAAAAGTCCTTTATCAAAGTTACAACGAGTTTCCCCAGTCAAGTCAAATAGAACGAAAAGTTGTTCTCCATGCTGTAAGAAAATTGTCAACGACTGGATGACAAGTGAAGATGAAAATAGCACTCAACTTCCAGTGGATACTTTAAATGAAAAGAGAACCGAATTTGATTGTGTAAGTAAAAGTCCTTCATCAAAGTTACGACGAGTTTCCATAATCAAGTCAAACGGAATCAAAAGCTGCTCTCCATGCTGTAAGAAAACTGTCAACGACTGGATGACAAGTGAAGATGAATCTGGCAATGAAAATGAAGGTCCTCCGGCAAAGGCTAGGCGAATTTCAACAGTGAACCAAACAAATATGAAGATGAAAATTTATTCCCCAAACCAAGAAAACAGTGGTTTGAACAAGAAGCAACATTCCAATGCGCTTGTGGCTGCTGGCAGAGAACTTGGAAACCTTGCTGTCTCAAGGGGTAGTTCGGATGATATCACTGTAATGATAATCGATCTGAGTCACTTCAAATTCTAGTTTCGATACTGTTAGTTCAGTCAACCTTAGGAAGTTTCAGTTGCATATATAATACCTCCAAGATTAACACTGACAGATTCCTATTGACTGTGATCCAGGCTAGATGCCGAATAGAAAATGGATGATTTTTTAAATCTTTGAAATAGTCATGTATTAAATAACATCAATAATATGATTCTTTAAATCTTTGCAAATAGAGTATAAAATGGTTTTACATGATGAATATACAGGCTTTTTGCAACTAGCCATGCAAGTTCACCAACTATGATTTGACGAGATTTAGCTATTCAAATGCTAGATCTGGCAACAAGAGTTTGTTCATCTCCAAGTTCTGATAATGAAATTGAAGAGTAATATAGGGATATGTGTTGTTTTGAACTATACATATCAAGAATATTCACTCATGCTTCACTTGAGAATATGTGTTGTTTTGAACTGTTACATATCAAGAATATTCACTCATGCTTCACTTGAGATGCCTTGCTGTTTTGAACTGTTACATATCAAGAATATTCACTCATGCTTCACTTGAGATGCCTTCCTTCCAAACCAGAGACTTAAAAATCCAAAAAATTACCTCAACCTGCACCTTATTCTGGTGAAGGCAAAAACAGCATCCCGCGTTAGCAGGGTCGGGGAAAGGGTCTCACCCCATGGGGTGTGATGTAGACAGCCTACATAATGCAAGCATTAGTGGCTGCTTTCACGGCTCGAATCCGTGACCTATAGGTCACACGGAGACAGCTTTACGGTTGCTCCAATGCTCCACTCATATTCTTGTGAAGGCATTTCTGTCAAATGGGACTTATGGCACTCTTTTCCAATCCCATGACAGTACGTGAAAGAGAACTTATATGTTGAATGGTCAATTCTAGAACAAGCTAAATGTAAAGAAATTGGAGGGTGTGAGAACAAGCAGTTAACAGCTTGATCAACTATCCATTAATTATCTGCTTCAGTGAAGTGAGTCCATCCCAGCTAATCCTGTAACAACTCAACTCCTGATTTTGAATAATTGTGTTTGTTTTGAGTTTTATGACTTTGTGTAGGTTTGTATGATAACTTTGGGACTTGTTAGTATGGTTTTGATTGGTACCTGAGGGGCTTGGATGAGTTTCGACATCATGGGAACAAATTGGGAAATTGTAGAAAATTTCTGGTTCGTGCTTTTGGCGCATGCGCTGCATGGCCATAGCACAAGAAAAAACTGACTGTGCGATGGAGGTGCGCCGCGCAGCCTAAAGCACAAGGACCCCTCGCACGATGGACGCATGTCGCATGGGTTATAGCACTGGGCAAAATATTCTTGAAGATCACAAACATCTCAACAAAGTAAATTTGCAATGAAGAGAGATTGTAACTTAAGATATAAATGAGGATAAAATAATCAAAGATTGTATCTTAAGATATAAATGAGGATAAAATAATCAAAAACCCCACCTAATTAATATTTTTTTAAAGGGTGTGTAAAAGAGAAGCATGATAAATAATTTGAGACAGAGAAAGTACAAATTTGAAACATACAAATTTTAATTAAAACCATATAGTTCAAACTTATATTTAATAAACTTAAAGACTTTTAGTTTTGTATTTTTTTAAAAAAATCTTTAAAATTGTATATTTTCAAGTAATAAAAATTTTAATATAAAAAAATTGGACTGACCAACTAAAGTCCCTATCAAAACAAAGGGATTAGCTTAAATTTGCTTATTGTTTTTTTACTCTTTTTAACTTCATGTCCAGAAGTTCTGTTCACATTTTTAATTTTCTGCCAACCGGCATGTTAATTTTTAAATTAAAATTACACGTAACAATAAAGTTTAGCTAGGTAAATTGTGCTGTTGATCTACCGCAACCACAAAATATTAAACAATAGATGGAGGCATGACATGTAAAACTCCGTGGCCCAATGGATAAGGTGCTGGTTTACGAAACCCAGAGATTCTGGGTTTGATCTCTAGCGGAGCCGTTTCAATTTTTTTATTATTTGTTTCCTATATCTATTATGACTCCCTTCGTTTTTGGGTTTTTGCTGTATATTTATTTCTACAATAATCAGCTAGAAGATGTTGGTATAAATATGAACTTGACCAATGATATAGAGACAGTGTTAGCGTGTTACCCCGAAGAATTAACTCTAGGTGACTAAAAAGTCTTGAAATTACTAAAGGTGACGTGTAGGGCTCACCCCACATCAAAACCCAATTAAATTTGGGATTAAGAAAATTGGGGTCCAAAATGTAATTTTTAAATATTCTTAATCTTTTACAAACTACAAAAAAACCCAAAATACCCACCCATTATACTAAAACACCACCCAATATTCAAAACTTCCCAAACCGTTCCTCTCCACAACTCCCTCGCACTTCTTCCATATCTCAAAATCAAAACTCTCAAGCAAACAGTTAATCTCCTTCACTTGGACGTCTCTCATCTCTCCTCTTTTCTTGTCATCTTCTTCTTCACCCTCGTCTATAGGTGTCGCTGTTGCTGCTGCTTCTTTTATCAAGGTAAAGTTTTTGTTTCACTTGTTCCAAAAGTTATTTGGTAGAAATTGATGATTTTGGTTGTAGAAAAAGAAGAAGAAGAACATGGGTTTGTCTTCAATGTTGTTTATTTTGTTGTTCCTTGTTCGAGAAACCCTTATTTAGGGTATTTGTTTGACTTGTTGGGGGTTTTTGCGTTTGTAAATAGCGTACATTGTTCTCAAATTATGATTTTTTGTGATGTTTTTGTTCTTGTTCTCCTTAAGATTTCGAAAAAATGGCTTGCAATCTTGTTGACTTTTTCGAACAGATGAGTAAGTTGTTGTAGCAACTTCAGCACTTGTTTGACAGTTGCAGACAGTTGCTGTTACATCTGACATTTTCGCTTATTCGAAAAATTCTAGATAAATGGACTTGTGATGAATAAGGCAACTATTGGACATTTCTTGGTATGAATGTGTAGGTTATGAATACGTTGGCGTGGAATTACGGAAGGAGGCCAAGGGAAAAATTGGAATTTTGGAAACTTGTTCCATAAATTACAAAATTAGCCAAGTTGGACTCAAAAAAAAATAAGAGAACAAGGCCCAAACTTGGAGGCCCAACCGGCCATATTGGCCCAAAATCCATGGCCATAAGTCATGTGATTAGTCACATGACTAGCCAATATAAAGGGGTAATAATACATGTTTATCCAAAGAAGCTTCAAGAAAAAGAATTGAGAGGAAGAGAGAGGCATTTCGGGTTTGAAGGAGAAAAAGAAAGAAAAAAATTTTGAGGCTTAATCTTTGGTTTAAAAATCAAGTTCTTGTGGGAATATTACCAAGTGCAAAGCCCTCTACAAGTTGGTATAAGTATTGTGGCAAGAAAGCAATTCTATCCTCCAAGTGAAGAACTTGAAGAAAGGTGAGGATTTAATGCTTTTGTTATGTTATAAATGGTATATGTATGTTGTAGTATGTGTGAATGAATGAAAAACATGGAAATTTTGTGTGTGGAAAGATATGCATGTTGGCCGAATATATGTATATGTATTACATGTCTTGGATGATTTGAATTCATGTTGTAATTTAGTTGTAGTGTGGTGGAAATTGTATTAGAAATGGAAGTGGAATGAATTAGTGAAAATTGAAGAATGTAGGAGGTGGCCGTGTGGTATGGTCATGTGTTGATGGAGTATGAATTTGATCTTGTTTGTATATTAAGTATGTTATGGTGAAGTGAATGGAAAAGATAACAATCTTTATTGTTTTGGAAAAATGGTTATCAAGTTGTTGTAGGAAAGTATGCAACTTTGTTATGATTTATGTAAAAATGGAAATGAAGGTATCAAGAGGCAAATTATGATTATTGTTGATGAATTTGGAAGATGGAAATGTGTTATGAACTTGTATGTTGAAAGTTAGGAAAAGATTGGAAAAGTAGTGATTTAATGGAAAGTTGGAATGTTTGTGTATCTTATGAATATTATGTGAAAATGGTATGGATGCCTCCGGTGTATGTCGTAATGATTTTGATGGATAATGGATATGAAAATAATAAGTTTGGTTTGGAAATGCAAGTTTGAAACGAAAAATGTTTCGTTATGTCGAAAGATGGCCAATGATGCCTTAGTGTATGTTTTAATGTCCATTGATGTTTTGATGTCATTTCTGGGTTGTTGTGTTGATGAATTGAGCCGAGCTAAGTTTCGGGGATGTCGTATATACAGAGGAAATGCTGCCGAAATTTCGGTAGGCAAGTATGTGTAAAATTGGAATATGGAAAGAATGAAACTAACAAATGGTAAACTTGACCATTTCCAGATTTTGGACGAAATTTGGATTGACGCCAAGCGAGCATAAGGCGCCATCGAGGTATGTGAAGCATTTCCCTATGTTCCTAGGCATGTTCTGGATGTGGTAGGCTCGGCCGCGAGCCTTAAGTACGACTCCGTTCCCCGGAATTCGAGACGGAAAACCGCTCCAATTCCTTCAACTCAATTGAAGCTATTTTCTTACAAATTGCCTTTAAAGTGAATTTTTGTACAAAACTTCCCTAAACGGAGTCGGAACACTTCCAAACGACTATGGATGACCTCATAAGGTCTATTAGCAATAATTTACCTATGTAGCCTCGAGTTGGTCCGAGGCGGGCCCACAAGGCCCGATATCTTCTGTAAAATTTTAAATACTTCCGTTTTGGTCCGATTTTCTCTAAAAACTTCTGGACTATTATTTTGTGTATAACATGGCTATTTCTGTGTAATTTATACAAATGATTTTTGAACATCTGAGAATCCGATTCTGATGATAATCTGTCGTGCCTTCCCAACTAGGACATAGGCGCGTACTATGCATACTATCTGGATATTCTGATTTTGGCTCGCCGTTTGGCACCCTTCAGTTGATTGAGTCTGTATGTTGAGTCTGTATGTAAGTAGTTTCTCATTTATCGGATCGTGTCTGTCCCAAGGCATTCTTTCACTGCGACCCGGGCCAGGTTCTGTTATCGTGCATATTTCTCTGCATTGTTCACCGCGTCCCTCGGCGTACGGGCCGGGATCTGTATGTCTGTATGATATTATGATTTGTGTATGGGGATGGCGGCCAGGATGGCATATGATCGGATCTGATTCTGTCTGTCCACCGCGTCCTGTACTAAGAGGGCCGGGTTCTGTTACCGCGCCCCCAGACAGGGCCGGGATCTGTATGAATGTATGCGTGTGCTATCTATATTTATATAAGCACATGCCTCTGTATGATTCTGTATGACTCTGTACTACTCTGCATGCATAATTCTGTCCGACATACTTCTGTCTGTCCGTCTGAATTACGACTATGTCTGTATGTCCGTATGGATTCTGATTCTGCTCGTCTGTCCGTATTATGATTCCGTTTTTCTGTCCGAACCATAATTCTGTTTATTTGTATGGGACACGGTTCTGTATGTCTGTCTGGATCATGACTCTGTCCGTCAGTCTGATTTATGGTTCTGTTCGTTATATTTCTGTGACTCCGGTTCGGACTATGTTTATATCTGTTATGTTCTGCTTTACATACTCGGTACATTTTTCGTACTGACCCCCGTTCTTCGGGGGCTGCGCTACATGCCCGCAGGTACCGACGCACCAGGTGATACGCCGCCAGTGTAGGGTTCTAATTCTGCTGTTTGAAGAGCTCCTTTGATCCGGAGCGTATACTTTTGGTATATATATCTTCTGTCTTCTGTATACTCTGTATGTATGGATATTCTGGGTACGGCGGGGCCCTGTCCCGTCATATGACTCTGTATGTCTGTAGAGGCCTGTAGATAGATGTGTGGGTTACGGGTTTCGTCTGTATGCTAGCCTTATCGGCTTATATGCAAATGTCTGTATGTTCAGGTATATATGTATATATATGTATGTTTGCGCGCGTGCCGTATTTGTATCGACCTACTTTTGTAACTTCTGTTTTAAAAAGAGAAAAAAAAAATCCGTATGATTTGAAATTCGGTCGGGTAGGTATGTACGGGTACCCAGTTAGGGTACCAGTCGCGGCCACGGGGTTGGGTCATGACAGTTGCTGAGGTTGCTTGCTTTAAAAACCTCTATTTAGTGTATTTGTAGTGAAATACTATTGTTGGTGTTGGTGTTAGTGTTGGTGTTGGTGTTCGTGTTGGTGTTGATGTTGATGTTGGTGTTGGTGTTGTCCTGTTATGATATGGTTTAGGAAAAGAAAGGATAAACAATTATTGCACATACATTTGGTGTATTTTGTTTAACTTGTATGATTGTGTGTCCGTAGTAGACGATTTGGCTGTTGTCTTGGAAGTAGATGCTTGTTGTTTTGGTTTGGTTAAGTGTTTAGGAAAAGCTTGGTTAAAACCCATCTTGTTGTTGTTATTGTTGTTATTGCTGTTTTTGTTGTTGTTGTTGTTGTTGTTGTGTGTTTGTAGTGAAATAAATGGTTTTTTTCTGCTGTTGTCCTGGTATGGTTCAGGGTTTAGGAGTGGATATCCAATAGATGGTTTTTTTGTTCTTGTCCTAGTATTTATCTGGTTCTGTTTATAGAAGCTATGTCCAACAAATTTTTAGTTGTTGCAACAATTTCTACACTTGTGCCAACAAGTAGATAATATGTTGCAACAACTACAAATCTGTTGGACATAGCTTCAGTTTTTTGGTTCTGTTTGTAGAAGATATCCAACAGATTTTTAGTTGTTGCAAAAAGTTATACACTTGTGGCAACAAGTATACAATATGTGGCAACAACTACAAATGTGTTGGACATAGCTTCAGTTTTTTGGTTCTGTTTTGTACAAGATATCCAATAGATTTTTAGTTGTTGCAACAAGTTATACACTTGTTTCTACAAGTATACAATATTTTGCAACAACTACAAATCTGTTGGACTTAGCTTCAGTCTTTGGTTCTGTTTGTAGAAGATGTCCAACAGATTTATAGTTGTTGCAATAAGTTATACACTTGTTGCAACAAGTATACCATATGTTGCAACAACTACAAATATGTTGGACTTAGCTTCAGTCCTTTGGTTCTGTTTGTAGAAGATGTCCAACAGATTTATAGTTGTTGCAACAAGTTATACACTTGTTGCAACAAGTATACCATATGTTGCAACAACTACAAATCTGTTGGACTTAGCTTCAGTCTTTTGGTTCTGTTTGTAGAAGATGTCCAACAGATTTATAGTTGTTGCAACAAGTTATACACTTGTTGCAACAAGTATACCATATGTTGCAACAACTACAAATCTGTTGGACTTAGCTTCAGTCCTTTGGTTCTGTTTGTAGAAGATGTCCAACAGATTTATAGTTGTTGCAACAAGTTATACACTTGTTGCAACAACTATACAATATGTTGCAACAACTATAAATCTGTTGGACATTGCTTCAGTTATTTGGTTGTGTTTGTAGAAGATATACAACACCTTAATCACTTATTCAACAACTGAAGAATCTGTTGCAACAACCTATTCACTTGTTGCAACAGTTACATCATTTGTTGCAACAAATTCTTCAGTTGTTGGGGAATTCTGTTACTTGTTGTATTTTGTTTGATCAAATGCTGCACTTGTTATTATCTGTTTACTTTGAATGATGCACTAATCAGTTGAAGCTTTTTTTTTCTCCTGTATGTAGATAAAATGTCTCCAGCTAAAAGAAAAGTTGAGAAATCAACTGAGGGTCATAGAGATAATAAAAAAGCTAGAGTGCAATCATCATTAGAGAATCTTGCTGATTTAGCAAAATCTATTGTTGAATCAGCAAATATAGAGGACAGAGACAGCCAAACTGACAATCAATCCTCAGAAAGAGAGGAAGTACAGAGCCAAGAAGCAGTAGATACAAATGAACAAAGTGAAGAAGAATTAGAAGCTGAAAAAACTGCTGATGGAGTAGATGGATTGGATGAAGATGATGAAAAGGGCAGTGCTTCCGAAAATACAGTTCAATTGTCGACGTTCATAGCTGAATTAAGAACAAAGAAGAGAAATAGTGTGAATGCCAATTTAATTGCAGAATCTTCTAGTAGATTGGACATAGATCATAACAGACCTTCCATTGCTGAGGTCGTCAAGGTTTTCAGTATTGACAAGTATGCCGTGAGGATGCCATTGAATGAAAATAATGATTTGACCGTTGATGTTACGGTCAAATCAGGCATGGGCAAGAACTTTGATATGTTTAGGCTAATTCTTAAAAAGCAGGGGTTGAAGGATTTCTTTAGGAAAAGCTGTTTTGGGGTGTATTTGGATCTGCCTGAAGAGACCGGTGCACGGTTTCAAATGAAAATGGTATATGGGCTTATGAAGCGTAGAATTCTTTCGGATGCAAAGGATGAGCTTTGGATTAATTACTGTGGCATGCCGGTGTGCTTTGGCTTGAAAGAGTTTGCCATAGTTACTGGCCTTAGATGTCATCCTTGTGAGCTTCCTACTATTGTATTGAATAAGCCAGCCCGGACTACCAAGACAACCAAAGAAGCCAAGAAAGTAGGAAAGGGTGGAAAAGATAAGAATGAAACTGGTTTGGTGGAGTTAGTTGGAAAAAGCTACAAAGGAGATAAGTTGCTTGTAGATTTGCAGTCCAAAACCATGTCAAAAAAGCATAAGCAGTCCTTGTGTTTAGTTTGGTTTGTGCACTGTGTTCTTATGGCAAAAGATACAAGTCTGAACATACCACTTGGTTTGCTTAAACTTGCGGAGGACTATGAGGCATTCAACAACCATGGATGGGGCCGGGAAAGCTTCAAGTTGACTGTTGACTATTTATTGAAAGAGCTTAAGCCAACAGTGAAGACAATCAATTTGAATGGCTTCCCTTGGGCTTTCATGGTAAAGCATTTGCAATGTCAATTTCTTGTACTTTTTGTATTTATATCATCATTCTGACTTTGATGGTATCTTGTTTTCTAGGCTTGGGCATTTGAAGTCATTCCTCACCTCCGACAACAAGTGAAGGACTACCCTTCAGAAGTGTCTTTTCCAAGAATGCTTAGATGGTTGACTGCGAAGAGCAACACAAGATTGAGTGTTGATCTTTTTAACCCTCCTTTGGAAGAGGTAAGCCTTAATACATATATATAGAATAAACTTGGTCATTTTTTGGATAATGTCCAACAAGTATGACACCCGTTGCAACAAGTTACTAATCTGTTGGACAATGTCCAACAAGTATGACACCTGTTGCAACAAGTTACTAATATGTTGGACAATGTCAAACAAGTATGACACCTGTTGCAACAAGTTACTAATCTGTTGGACAATGTCCAACAAGTATGACACCTGTTGCAACAAGTTACTAATATGTTGGACAATGTCAAACAAGTATGACACCTGTTGCAACAACCTAGTTATCTGTTGCATTTCATGATTTAGGACCATTTTAATATATCTACTTTTTTGTTGTAGGTTGTGCACCCGTGGCTTGTCCCGATAGTACGGGAGTTGGAGATGTCATTCCTTGCTTCCTTTAAGCCATTACAATCTGTTCCTGATAAAATGATTGAGGGGATGAAATTAGAATTGGCTGGAGTGACAGCCATCAAAAGGGAATCAGTTGTGGTAGATGTTGGTGGTGGTGGTGTTATTGCTGGTGATCAACCTGCTGTTGATGACGTTGCGGTAGAAATTGCCGGTGAAAAAATAATAGATGATGATGTTGATTTTGGTATACAAACTCCAATTGGTGGTGTTGTTGGTGGACAAACTCCAATTGGTGGTGATGTCGGTGGACAAACTCCAATTGATGGAGATGTTAGTTGTGGCGGATTTGGTGGTAGATTTTCCTTTGTTAGTGCCGACACATCGAAATGTGCTTGTGAATGCACCTATTGCAAGCAGCGAATGGATGATTTGATAAATAATGTTGACCTCACAAATTCTGCTTTACAGAGTTTGTTATCCAAGAGGGGTGTCAATCCATCCAAGAAGCTGACCTCACCCTATACTCCTATTCGCATTCGCAAGAAGGGAAAAGCAATTTCCAAGGCACTTGTCGATGTTAGGTCAAGGAAATCTTCTACACCCCACAAGGCAACTGATGTTGTTGATCTTAAAAAGGTAAATGTGTATAAGCATGCAGATGCTCAAAAAATGAAAAAGCTTGAAAAATTCGTCAATGCCAAGAAGAGCAAGGGTACGATGTATTCATTGCATGAATTTAAGGCCGATGACTTCAGGATAATGACAAGAATGGAAGCTTGGTGGCTGGCTAGTGTAAGTTTGAAAACAACAATTATTTTTGTTGAAACAAGTCTTATTTTGGTTGTATTGGTTGCAACAAGTTATATATTTGCTGCAACGAGTGGAACACTAGTTGCAACAAGTATTGGTCTTGTTGTAACAACTCTCCTAGTTGTTGGAGATTGCTTACAGCAGTTGGGTCTATTTCCCCAACTGCTGTAAGCAAACTCCAACAACTAGGTGAGTTGTTGCAACAAGTGTGCACTTGTTGCAACAAGTATTGGTCTTGTTGCACCAACTCTTCTAGTTGTTGGAGTTTGCTTACAGCAGTAGTGCACACTTGTTGCAACAACTCACTTAGTTGTTTAGGTGACTGACATTCCTTATACTTTTAATGCAGTATGTTGATGAAATTATGCTCTTAATGCGTGTGAGGCAAAGCACTTTCACTGAGCACTATGCTTCCACAGATATAATCTTGGATCTCAACTTCTACAATATCATGCTCAAGCGATACACAAAGTTGTCGGATGAGAGCACACAGCCGGAAGCTATTCCATTCAATCAAATGCTTGATGATTTTATATGGGATGATGATGCTATCGCTTACCGTAGAGGTAGTGTACTAGCCAAAGGTGGTCGCGAGTGGGTTGGTGCCAAAAGGGTGCTTACTATCATGAACATAAATGTCAAACAGTTTGTCACCCTCGAATTCATTATTGAGGAGGGGGTGATAAATGTTTATGACTGCAACGTCCCAAAAATCCAAGAGGATGAGTTCTTCATCCACATCCAGCCAGTCATTGAATTATGGCCAAAACTACTGAAGTAGAGTGGCATGTTTGAACGCTTGCCTGAAAAGCTACTCAACGAAGCTTGGAAATTTGTGCTGAAGGAGAATCTCCCCCGCAATGAAACTGCAATGGCATGCGGATCGTATTCACTTGCTTTTATTGAGCATTTGCTTACTGGCACTAACATGATGAAGCCTGAGACTCTATTGTGCGACAACTCAGTGGTGAGGATGCAGTGGCGGTGGGCAGTGGGTGTGATAGATAAAGTCTTGGAGCCCTGAGCTGGTTGTTTAACAAATTACTACTTGAACAATTTTTTTTTATCCTTTTTATTATTTATTAATGTTGTTGCAACAAATGCAACAGATAGTACAGTTGTTAACAAAGTTGCAAAAAATTACTAATCTACTAATCTGTTTATAAAAGTTGCCTAAATGATTAGAACAGGTCATAGTTGTTGAAGAAGTTACTAATCCGTTCCAAACAAGTAACTAAACTCTTTTAAAAAGTTACTAATCTGTTGCATTAGATAATACATTTGTGAAAGAAGTTGCAACAAATTACTAATCTGTTTCAACAAGTTACTAATCTGTTCCAACAAGTAACTAATCTGCTGAAACAAGTTACTAATCTGTTGCAACAGATCATACTGTCGTGGAAAGAAGTTGAACCAAATTACTAATTTGTGCCAACAAGTTACTAATCAATTCCAACAAGTAAATAATCTGCTGAAACAAGTTACTAATCTGTTGCAACAGATCATACAGTTGTGGAAAGACGTTGCAAAAAATTAATAATCTGTTCCAACAAGTTACTAATCCGTTCCAACAAGTAAGTAATCTCCTGAAACAAGTTACTAATCTGTTGCAACAGATCATACAGTTGTGGAAAGAAGTTGCAATAAATTACTAAAAATTGCTTAAGTATATATATTGATCAATAAATATGATTGATTTCCATTGTTTATCACTAAATGTGGGTGAATCCCATGAATTCACTTCAATGATCACTCCATTTAGTGCGTATTGGACTTAGTTGATCATATATCCTGACCCAAAACACCATGAAATTGCTTAAGTATATATATTAATCAATAACTATGATTGATTTCCATTATTTATCACTAAATGTGGGGGAATCTCATCAATTCACTCCAATGATCACTCCATTTAGTGCGTATTGGACTTAGTTGATCATCTATCCTGACCCAAAACACCATGAAATTGCTTAAGTATATATATTAATCAATAACTATGATTGATTTCCATTGTTTATCACTAAATGTGGGTGAATCCCATCAATTCACTCTAATGATCACTCCATTTAGTGCGTATTGGACTTAGTTGATCATCTATCCTGACTCAAAACACCATGAAATTGCTTAAGTATATATATATTGATCAATAATATGATTGATTTCTATTGTTTATCACTAAATGTGGGTGAATCCCATTAATTCACTCCAATGATCACTCCATTTATTGCGTATTGGACTTAGTTGATCATCTATCCTAACCCAAAACACCATGAAATTGCTTAAGTATATATATTAATCAATAACTATGATTGATTTCCATTGTTTATCACTAAATGTGGGTGATATGCATTGTTTATCACTAAATGTGGCTGATTCCCTTTATTAATCACTAAATGTGGGTGAATCAAGTAGTATCTGTTGCAACAAATGTAGTATCTGTTGCAGCAAGTTTAGTATCTGTTGCAGCAAGTATAGTATCTGTTGCAGCAAACTGAGTAAGTTGCTGAACAAGTCCTTACTCTTGCTGGATAAGACGCAACAAGTTACCCATTTTCTGTAACAAGTCGCTCCACTTGTTTGATTTTCATTGTTTATCAGTAAATGTGGCTGATATGCATTGTTTATCACTAAATGTGGCTGATTACCTTTATTGATCACTAAATGTGGGTGAATCAAGTAGTATCTGTTGCAACAGATTTAGTATCTGTTGGAGCAAGTTTAGTATCTGTTGCAGCAAGTGTAGTATCTGTTGCAGCAAACTGAGTAAGTTGCTGAACAAGTCCTTACTCTTGTTGGATAAGACGCAACAAGTTACTCATTTTCTGTAACAAGTCACTCCACTTGTTTGATTTTCATTGTTTATAAGTAAATGTGGCTGATATGCATTGTTTATCACTAAATGTGGCTGATTCCCTTTATTGATCACTAAATGTGGGTGAATCAAGTAGTATCTGCTGCAACAGATGTAGTATCTGTTGGAGCAAGTTTAGTATCTGTTGCAGCAAGTGTAGTATCTGTTGCAGCAAACTGAGTAAGTTGCTGAACAAGTCCTTACTCTTGCTGGATAAGACGCAACAAGTTACCCATTTTCTGTAACAAGTCACTCTACTTGTTTGATTTTCATTGTTTATCACTAAATAAAAATTTCAGCTTACGTGTCAATTTTTAAGAATAAAAAAATAAAAAACTGATTTTTCTTTTAAAAAATTTATTTTTAAAACCCGTTTTAAAAAAAAAAAAACTGAAAACGCGAATTAAAAAACTGAATTTTCTTTTAAAAAATAAATTTAAAACCCTTTTTAAAAAAAATGAAAATTTGATTTTTTTTAAAACCCATATGTTTTTAAAAAAAAAAACTGAAAAAATGAATTTTTTTTTAAATATGAAAAAATGGATTTGTTAAAAATATAGAAAGCTTGATTATTTTTTTTAAAATGTCTTAAAAGATCTTGATTTTCATGATTTCATTTTCTTAGGACACTTTTAGTTTTCAAATAAAATCTGGAAAAATTGTCTTTCTTGTCAAAATTTAAAAAAAAAATGATTTTTTATAAAATTTTGAAAAAATTAATTATTTTTTTAAAATGTGGAAAACTAGATTTATATTCATATTTTAAGAAAATACGGATTTTTAAGAAAAAAATTAAGTTTTCCCGTTTTTTATGTTTCTCACTCTCTCAAAGAGAGTGAAACACACTCTCCTTGCCACGTCAACCTGAAGGGGGTAAAATATTACGGTTTTAAATAGTTTAGGGGGGTGATAGGACCAAAAATTAGGTAAGGTGTGTCGTAGCAAAAACGCTACTAGGTGAGGGGGGTAATGATGCCTTATCCCTAATTAAAACTTGAGTCACTCCACTTGTTAGAAAAAACCCAACATATAACTTAGTTGCATCTGCTTAAAAACTCCGATTTTTTGTAATATGTTCAACGACTTACTAGTTGCTGCAACAAGTCCTGTTACTTGTTCGATAAAACCCAACAAGTTACAGATTTGTTGCAACAAATTCATTACTTGTTGGAAACTGTACAACAATTTATTAACAAGAATATTTACATTAGTGATTTGAACACGAACAACATATCATATAAACCAAGTTCATAATCACCAAGAATATAACTTATCATGTTAAGAAATAATAACATTAAAATGTCATAAAGATCCATCAGATAACTATTATTACAACACAATGTAATCTACAACTATGGAGCATTTCGGCTTGGACATGTTGTTTTTTTGTGGCCAACTGTTTTGCATAAGGAGCATTTGTTTTTACGCATAGCCCTCTTTGTCCACCTTCTTCCGTGTTTGTTAGAACTTAAAATCTTCACATCCCTTGGCCACCACTTGCACTTCAGATGTTCACATCTAAAGCAATACACACTTCGCGAATTGAATGACATTCCTTTATAAAAACCTGTTTCGTCATCTTAAACATGGCTGGACTGTTATATCCCGTATTTTATACGTTCGGACATTCCAAGGTAGTCGTGGCAAGTTAAGGGAAAGGCTACGTTCAAAAATTATTTTAATATATAAGTTGGTTATAAATATCGATTATGGATATTAGTGTTATGGAAATATTGAGAAAAGTTAAGGGTAAAAAGGGAAGAGAACTCTAGGAAATAAAGAAAGGAGCATGTGGTCATTTCATAAGTGAAGGGGGCAAAGTGTAAATATGGAAGGGCTAAAGTGTAAAAAGAGAGAAGACACTTGGTCTTCTTTGACCAAGTAAGAAAATTCAAAGAAAAGAAAAGTCAAGAAAAAGGAAGAAAGTTCTAGAGAGGGGCATGTGCCCCTCACATGCTTGGGTATATATATATATATATATATATATATATATATATATGAGCTTGTCTTCCAATTCAAGACAAAAGAAGAAGAACAAAAGAAAAAAAAAGATGAAGAGAGTGCAAGGGTTTCGGCCATGGCTCTAGAAATTTAGCCATGGGAAATTGACCAAGGAAAATTATTTTCTCCTAGATTTTCTACTAATTGGAAGATGCTCTTTAATATGGTGAAGTTGTTGGAGCAAGCAAGACACTAATATGGACAATTCATGAACCTTAACCAAGTGGAGAAGTTGAAGAAGAAAGGTGAGTTTTAATCTTGTCTTATGTGTTATGAAGGGTTTATATGTGTTGTAGTATGCTAAGATGGAAGTTTGCATGATGAATATGTAAGTATGCATGTGGCCGAATGGAAGTGGTATAATGTAGATGTGACAAATCTATTTTATCTAGTAATTTGATTGTTGCGTTGTGAATTCTATGATGTGAAATGAATGAAAACCATGAGACCTTGCATGTTGTGTGTTGGCCGTGTGTATGTAGTATGTTGGTCGTGCATATGTTATGTGGTATAGAAAGAATGGAATAATTTATGAAGTATGTTGGTTGTTGTTGTAACGTATAGAAATGAATGGAAAACTCATGAAAATATGCATGTTGTGGTGGAGGCCGAACATGGTGATATTTTGGCAAATTGTAGTGAATTAATTCTACTTAATGTTTTATTTGTTGTATTGAGAATTTCATGGTGAAAAATGAAGGTTTGGTGATTTAAGATGAAGTGGTAATCGTTATCGGAATAATGAAGAAATAATGCGACGCTAGCTTGAATTCGTATATTGCATAAGTAAGGTTGCCAATGCATGGTTGTTGATGAGAATTGTGAACCTAAAATAAGAGAAATGTGTTGTTAATTGTTATTGTTTTTGTTGGAGTTGGAAAGTCTTGAAGGAAGTAGTATGTTAATTGAAATTGTTATTATGATTGTTGGCATTGTTGTTGATAGTTTGGCCGGGTTGAATTCCCGGGATTGTTGTTGATTAGAATTGGCCAAGTTGAACTTGGTGGGATGGCACATTTACAGGGGAGATGATGCCGAAATTTCGGCAGACGAAGTATTACTTCAAAGAATCAACTTCTAAAGGCTCTAATCAAGTTTTGGTAAACATGACCAATTTGTAGATTTTGGCGGGTTTGGAACGTGAATTTGGAGTCGCATAAGAAGCAGAAAAGGTATGTAAGGCTTCACCCTTCTTTCTATGGCATGTCTTAGATGTAATATGTTGAATAAGAACCTCGGGGACCCTTCTACCCTCCAGAATCCGCATCTAAAGTTTCCCCTTTTTCAATCTGAAGAATTGAACTAAAAAGGTGCAAAATGTTGGAAGAATTTCCTAAACCTCTAGAACTCGCATAAATAGAACCCGACTACCCTAAAACCCTCACAAGTAACGCCATGACATGTAACATATGTAAATTTGGTGCGCCGCCTCATTTGATCCGAGGTGGGCCGACTGTTCCCGGATTTACCTTATTGTTCCGCTTGACTTACCTTGAAGCTGAATCCAAAAGAAACCTTCGATCCTTATTCCATTACCAAATGGCAAGTACTATATCTATCCCGACAAGAATACTTCTATGACGATAAAGATAGCTATGATGTCAGAAAAGAGAATATGCCCATGATAAGTACGACAAGAATGATTCCATGACTAAGAGTCTTGAGCTAAGAACCCAATGTGAATATGAAAGTGTTATACTAGTTCTTAAACCTTAATTCTATTCTATAGCCATGACACTAGTTTCTAAAAGACTCCAAAGCGTATGAATTGACGGTTATAATGCCCATAATTTCATTTTATGCTCTCTCTTAAAGCTATTTTCCGTTGGTAGTCTCGCCTTAAAATACTTGTTCCTTCAAGGCGAGACAAGGCGACCACGATTGTTCCATAATGTAATCGGAGGCTACCGACCTTACGTCACTCCGACGTGGAAATGGTTTTCTTGGACTCTCGAACATGTTGTATGCATGTTACGAGTATATGTATATGATAAAAGAACCAGAGCGCTATAGACGCTGATGTATGTACATGACACACGTATATGTATATGATAAAAGAGCCAGAGCGCTATAGACGCTAATATATGTACATGATGTATGTCTACGCATACGGGGAAGATAGAAATAAGGGCAGCGCGTTATAAACGCATATCCACCTGATCAGTTGGCATTATATGACATGATATCGTCCCGGACGCGGGATGTGTATATTTATGGTTAAATGGATCGGCTGCCGACGCCTCGGCAATATGATATGTCTTATTTTTATATATACATATGAACAAGGAAAGATTTTAAAGGAAAGCTAAGCATGCATGGTATCCGCCAAAGGGCATTTATATGTACAGGTTAACTTTCCACCTCATGACATGCGCTATGTCTCCTTTATGTTAGTATCCCTGTTCTATACCTTCTGTATGTTATTATGCATGCCTTACATACTCAGTACATTGCTCGTACTGACCCCTCTTCTTCGGGGGCTGCGTTTCATGCCGCGCAGGTACTCCCAGATGATTAGAAGAACTTACTGAAGGTGTTCCAGCAGAGATGGCGAACTCCATTTGTCCCGGAGAATTGCCAAGTCCAAGTATATGCTATGATGTTTTGTTCTATGTTAGAGACTTTGCAGACAAAGCAATGGGTATTGGGTTGTCAGTCTGTAAGCGGCTCCAGCAGCCGATATGCTATTATGTTTTATGTCACGAGTCTTACATAATGTCAGAGCTTACTTAAAAAAAAAAAAAAATTGGAGAGCTTACTATGTATTTCTTTCTTTACTGATTCAAGGGTTTCTATACGTAACAAGAGTCAGCGGGTTCGCTCGGCTCCAGATATGGGGTCGGGTGCCCATCACACCCTAGTAAAGTCGAGGTGTGACATGGACTGTGACGATTGTGCAGCACACGGTGAATTACTCGCAAGTTAGAGTATAGGGATCGGCTCACCCCCACTTCCATGGGGCTTCGCACTTCTATTATCTGGAATATCCATATCCACCCCTTCCAATTTATCATTTAATACATCTTGTTGGTCTTGAGCTAAATTATGGTTCTCGACCGGGCTTCCAACCACGTATACCCTTAAAATGGGCCTAGCTACATCTTTCAAATAAGTACGCAAACGACTCTGATCGGTTATCTTAAAAGGCAAGACCCTCTGGTTTTCAAAAGAGTTATGCATGTAAGTGATGACAAGGTCTTTCGGATCACAAGTTAATTCACAATAGTTAATGATTAAGTTCACAAAATCATCAAACTCAACATCTCTTGGGACAGTCATCGCTATCGTCTCTAACATGTGACTACCCTTCCATCGCCAAATATATCGATTGTTCACCTCGATCCATTCCCCATGGCAATCAACACCTATTATTATTGAGTCCCCCATTAATGGTGCCTGAAGATATTTTGTTTTAAGAAAATCAGTCATGACCAGCGCAAGTCAAAAGCCACTTAAATTTATGATTAAGTTCATAGTTGAGTGGTTTTTTCCTGTAATTTTGGACCCAAATTAGTTAACTTAATCACAACTTTGAGCGGCCTTTGAGCTTGGATGTTCAAAGTTGTCACAACTAGTAATTACAATGCTTGAATGTCAAGTGTTGAAATTACTCTAGGTGACAGCTTTGACCACCCCAAGCCCAAAGGCCACTTAAATTTATGATTAAGTTCATAGTTGAGTGGTTTTTTCCTGTAATTTTGGACCCAAATTAGTTAACTTAATCACAACTTTGAGCGGTCTTTGAGCTTGGATGTTCAAAGTTGTCACAACTAGTAATTACAATGCTTGAATGTCAAGTGTTGAAATTACTAGGTGACAAATTTGACCACCCCAAGCCCAAAGGCCACTTAAATTTATGACTAAGTTCATAATTGAGTAGTTTTTTCCTGTAAGTTTGGACCCAAATTAGTTAACTTAATCACAACTTTAAATGACTTTTTGGAACAAATAACTGACTTGTTGCAACAAGTAGGTTACTAGTTGCAACAGCTCGCTTATTTGTTGGAGATAGCTTCAGTTTTTTCTCTGTCTCATATCAAAATGGAACAACTATATGACTTGTTGGAACAACTAACGTACTTGTTGCAACAAGTATGTAACTTGTTCCAAGTACTTGGTAACTTGTTGGAGACAGCTTCAATTTGTCTGTTTGATAACAAAATGCAATAACTAAGTGACTTGTTGGAAAAAATAACTGACTTATTGCAACAAGTAGGTTACTAGTTGCAACAACTCACTTATTTGTTGGAGACAGCTTCAGTCTCTGTCTCTGTTTCATAACAAAATGGAACAATTATATGAATTGTTAGAACAACTAGCATACTTGTTTAAACAAGTATGTAACCTGTTCCAACTACTTGATTACTTGTTGGAGACAGCTTCAGTTTTTGTCTCTTTCATAACAAAATGCAACAACTAAGTGACTTATTGAAACAAATAACATACTTGTTGCAACAAGTAGGTTACTAGTTGCAACAGCTCACTTATTTGTTGGAGACAGCTTCAGTCTCTGTTTCATCCAACAATTGTAAAATATGTCCAACAGCTGCTGTAATTGATGCAGCAAGTATCATACTTGTTGCAACAAGTAACTCAGTTGTTGGAAAGAGTGGGAGCTCTCCAACAGATTTCACCGTTATTGCATAAAGTACAACAGCTGTTGTAAATTATTTATTCACATTTTTTGTATTGTTGCAACATATTAGTAAATCTGTTGCAACAACTTCATAATTTATCAACAACTCTTGCAGAAACACTAGGACTACAACAGCTGATGCAAAAAAGTTCAGAAGCTCTTACACAACAGCTTTAGAACTTGTTGCAACAACTATACTGCTGTAACTACGAATCTGGAAAAATCAACAAATAAGGCAACTATACCCAGATGAACAATTGAAAGAAACAGTATTGTTTAACTTACCAATGGACCCGAAAACACTTATGAAGTAATGCCAGTGCTACACCAATGACATTCAATCAAAAAATTGTAAAATCGGATGATTTGTTTTCTTGAGCAATGGCGGAAGAAGAAGAAGAAGAAGAAGAAGAAGAAGAAGAAGAAGAAGAAGAAGAAGAAGAAGAAGAAAGAAAGCAGCACGAAGAATAGATGGGAAGAACAAAAATGGAAGAAACGGCGCTGAAGAGGAATTTTTTTTTCCCCGATTTTTGTATTTTAGGGTTTATAGCGGTTGGGTCAAAGTGTTAAAAATAAAACTTTGGGGCAAAGTATTAAAAGTAAAGTTTAGGGTCAAAATGTTAAAACTAAAACTTAAGGGCAAAGTATTAAAAATAAAATAGAGGGACAAAGTGTCAAAAATGAAACTATTGGGCAAGCTCAAAGCCCCTTAATCACTAATCAAATTTAGTCACCTCTACTCAATAATTAAAACTTGAATCACCTCCCTTCAATTTTAAAACTTAAAAGTCACTTATAATTAAATGCCCCGTGTTACCCTTAATTAAAAAAATTGAGAGACTGAATCTTTTAATTAAAGGCAAAAAGCGGATACGGGTCTTTTAGTTGTAATTCAACCACTTCTTCGTAGAAGAATATACATAGTTTAGCCGATAGATGGACAAAGTGTTGGAAATTGTGTGTTTGTGGTGAGAAATCTGGATATGCTTCAAGCCGTGTACCTTTCTTGTATCACTTTTCAAAGAGAATTATGTGTCCCTCACAAATACTCTCCTAGGATAGAATGAAGCAAAACCAAGAAATATTATGACTTTTATCATTTGTTTCCTATATCTATTATGACTCCCTTGTTTTTTGGGTTTTTGCTGCATATTTATTTCTACAATAATCAGCTAGAAGAAATAATGTAAACAAATCTCTGAACACACAAGAATTAATGCAGCAATCACTAAACTTATGCAGTTTTTCTTAAGGAAGAATATTGATACTTTGAGTATTTCTTATGATAGAAATATTTCAGGATGTTCTTCTATTAATAGAGGATGTTTTTAACCCTTGAACCTGAAACGACGCACCTTAAGGGAAGAGATGCATTGTTTCATGAAGAGATGTACTCTTTCAGAAAGAAAAGTACTTTTTTCTTTTTCGCAGAAAGAAAAGTACTTTTTCTTTTTTTCTATTCCTTTTGTTTTTTTCTTGAAAATTCCAACAATCCCCCGCCATTTTCAAGTGAAAATAACAACCCAACACTTCCTTTAGAAATTAAGAGACAAGTGAATTCATGCATAAATAAAGTATCTGGCGATTGTATAAAGGAATACAATTTTTATTAAGCTGAATAATCAAGTAAGACAAGTCATTTGAACCGACAACCATTTTGTAAAATAGGATGTATCTCGCAAATGAATTCTATTACATTATTCCTTTATAACCAACACCATAAGGCATTGTGTTCCAATCCTCTCGCGAATGCATAGAAACCAAACCCGAGCTTCTTGAAGCGGGCCACTTCGCATCCATATAGGTAGACCCTTATTAATGTGCTCCTGCAAGAGCATCCACCAATAAGTCTATTAAGAGTTTATAAACTCAACCTAGTTTTAACAAATTTCAGGACAAAGCACTTACTTTGAGACGATATACCAAGTGCTATCAACCAATAAAGAATGTTGTCAGTCATTGAACTTGAGACTGAACGTTGTATCAAGCGTCAAGTTGAGGCTTCATTCTTAATGGTCTTTCTTTATGGGTTTTAACCCCATCCCTCTTGATATTCTCAACACCAAGTCCCTTGTTAATCCCTTAGTTAATGGGTCGGCAAAATTATTAAGTGAACGTACATAGTCGACCGTGATCACTCCATCTTTAATTAATTGATTTATATAACTGTGTCTACGGCCAATATGCCTTAGAAATCGGTGGCATGGGCCTAGGCCACAATGGAATATCAAAAAGCAAATTTCTCAACCATTCCCCATCTTTATAAGCGGATAACAAGGCTACAAATTCTACAGTCATAGTTGATCAATAAGACACGTTTGCTTCTTAGACCCCCAAGATATCGCACCCCCACCAAACGGGTATACCCATCCACTTGTTGAGGAATAATCCTCTTGATCAGTGATCCAACTGGCATCCAAATATCCTTCTAGTATAGCTGGATCACTACTATAATGGATGCCATAATCTGGCATTTTCTTGAGATACTTTAGTACTCTTCCTATAGCATGCCAATGATGCTCACTCGGATTGCAAGTATATCTATTCAACTTACCCACTGCATACGCAATGTCGGGTCTCGCACTAGTCAGAGCGTACATCAAGCACCCGATCAACTTAGCATGCTCAAGTTGAGCAGTTGGCCTTCCGTCATTTCTTTCCAATTTAAAACATGGATCATATAGTGTAGAAACTGGATTAGAATCAAAATGGTTGAATTTCTTTAACACTTTCTCAATATAATGAGACTGTGTTAAGGAAACCCTCCCCCCCCCCCCCCCCAACATTTCTAATAATTCTTATACCAAGAATGGAATCCGCTTCTCCCATATCTTTCACTGAGACTGAGCAAATAGACATCTTTTGGTGGTCTCTACCTGTTCTATGTCGGTCCCAAAGATCAACATATCGTCTACATACAAGCAAATGAAAACTCATTTTATTTTTCAAATTTTGAGTAAACAAACTTGTCTAATTCATTGATTTTAAAGCCATTAGAAAAAATTACTTCATCAAATTTTTTGTGCCATTGCTTAGGGGCTTGTTTTAGCCCATACAAGAATTTTACAAGTTTGTAAAATTTCTTCTCTTGTCCTTTAACTACGGACCCCTCAGGTTGTCTCATATAGACTTCCTCTTCCAATTCACCATTCAAAATGCAGTTTTTATATCCATTTGGTGAATTACTAGATTGTAAGTGGAGGCTAGTGCAATAAGCAACCTTATTGTGGCTATTCTAATAGCCACAAAAGCATAAGTATCAAAGTAGTCAATGCCGTGCTTTCAGGTAAAACCCCTAACTACAAAGCGAGCCTTGTATTTATCCATGGTACCATCTACTTTTAACTTCTTCTTGAACAACCATTTACCATCTATGGGTTTCAACCGGGTGGAAGGTCTGTTAGGATCCAAGTATTACTTTTCATAATGGAATCTCTATCATCTTGGATAGCCTCCTTCCATAACGGTGCATCCGGAGATTGCATGGCCTCACTAAATGTAGTGGGTTCATTTTCCATATTATAACAATAAATAATTTCATTTTCAATTTTATCAGTTGAACCTTCTACTAAATAGATGTAGAAGTCATCTCCATATATGTTTTCTTTTCTAACTCTCTTACTCCTTCTTACTTCAATAATGTCATTTTGATTTCCATTATCTTGAGAAACTAATGGTTGTGAATTAGAAGGATTTGGATCATTTGGAACAATATCTTTTGGTCTAGGAATTGATACAAAGCTATTTTCGTCAAAAATTGCATCTCTTGGTTCAAGGACGATATTAATTGAGTACAAATCATTTGGTTCAATGACCAAAGACCTATAGGATTTGCTATCTTCATCATATCCTATAAAGATGCATTCAATTCCTCTTTCACCCAACTTTTTCCTTTTAGGTTTTGAGACTTTAATTATAGCCCTACATCCCCAAACTTTGAGATGACTCAAATTTGATTGTCTTTTGTTCCAAAGTTCATATGGGGTTGTTGAATTTCTTTTATTAGGAACCCTATTAAGAATATAACAAGCCGTTAACATGGATTCACCCCAATAACCATGACTTAGGCCTGAGTTAGACAATAAAGAATTAACCATTTCCGTTAAGACTCGATTTTTCCGTTCGGCTACACCATTTTATTGCGGTGTATATGGTGCCGTTACTTGATGCACAATACCAGTGCTTTGAAAAAAATGTGGGATTATAATATTCCCCTCACCCATCGGTCCTTAGACACTTAACAGAGGATTGACATTCAATTCAACCTCAGTCTTGTAAATTTAAAAAATTTCCAGTGCTTCATCTTTAGAATTTACGAGATAAACTTTGCAAAATCTAGAGTAGTCATCAATGAATGTATAACATATTTCTTTCCTCCAATTGTAGGAGTACTATGAAAATCACATAAGTCACTATGAATTAATTCACACAACTTAGTACTTCTCTCAATATTTGAAAAGGATTTTCTTGTGATCTTTGTTAACATGCAAGTTTTACATTTTTCAATATCCACATTCATAATCGGTATCAAGACGTATTTAGACATATGCCATAATGAAAAATTAGAGTCAAGCATGTAAACAAAAACTTAATCCTTTAATGAACGCAAAATGATCTAGTAACAAAATTATCATTTTCCTGAATTTCAAAATATTCTAGCAACTTTCAAGTATAAATATCCATCAAAATAAAGGAATTCCTAATATATCATCCCGCAACTTGAAAATAAAATTCACATGATGTTTATGCAAGATAGTTATAACATGATAATTTTCTTTTGCGCGAAATAACAAATTTATAATAAGCATATCAAATATGTTATTCCTAAACTTATTCAGAATGCATTTCATGATCATCACAAGTGAGTCATCTACCCTAATATTTATGAAATTAAATTTCACAAAAATCATAAAGTCCTTTTTTTTTTCTTTCTGCTGAAAGAAAAGTATAATTTTTTCTTTTTGCATAAAGAAAGGGAGAAATTCATAAATAAATAATGAGTGAAGTTAAGAAAGTACAGCCCGATATTTGTCCGATTGTTCTTCTTGACTCATCATTTCGATGGTCAAAATCAAAGTCATTGCCTTCAATAGAAACCTTGAAGAGAAGGACCGCATACTTTGATCCAAAACTTTAAGTTAGCCTTGAGATCCAATTAAAATATTCCTCAATCTAACTTGAATAAATAGCACAGTGATGGCGCCGTTTGACTCCGATCAGAAGTTAATTACATTCTTGCAAACCCAAAAGGTGCCTTGGTCTTATCTAACGTGTGGCCTTCAACTTTTAAATGTATATTTAATCTTGATGTGTCCATCTTCTAGTAAACCAAGGAAATATGGAGACAACCTAATGTATTTCACTTCTTCAAGTCCAACATGATTTATTTGTTTTGGTGACTGACTCCATTTCTTGTTTTTATTTCCTTTCTAAACCATTGTCAAATGAAATTAAATCAGAGATATTTAATCCTTTTGATTGTTAGAAATTGTGTATTTGTGGTGAGAAATCTGGATATGCTTCAAGTTGTGTACCTTTATTGGATCACTTTTCAAAGAGAATTATTTGTCCCTCACAAATACTCTCCCGGGATAGATTGAAGCAAAGCTAAGAAATAATGTAAACAAATCTCTGAACACACAAGAATTAATGCTGCAGTTACTAAACTTATGCAGTTTTTCTTAAGAATATTGATACTTTGAGTATTTCTTATGATAGAAATATTTCAGGATGTTCCTCTATTTATAGAGAATGTCTTTAACCCTTGAACCTGAAATGACACAACCTTTAGGGAAGAGATGCATTGTTTCACGAAGAGATGTACTCTTTCAGAAAGAAAAATACTTTTTCTTTTTTGTAGAAAGAAAAATACTTTTTCTTTTTGTCTATTCCTTTTATTTTCCAATTGAAAATTCCAACACGGAGGGCAATTTATACTTCTCTGTCCCAATTTATATGATATTTTTTGCTCTTTGAGGGTCAATTTGATTAAACTTTGAAGCTATATTGAATTAGATTAATTCAATATTCTAATATTAAAATTTATATATTTGAAAACTGCATGAAAAGTACTGCTCTCTCTTTCAATTTATATGAACTTGTTTCTTTATTAGTCCGTGTAAAAAACAAATCTCTTTTTTAATTTAAAAATAATTTACCTTTATGCAGGTTTAAAAGTATTCTCTATTTTTTAAACTCTGTATCCAGTTAAATAAACTCACATAAATAGAAACAGAGAGAGTATAAATTACAGCTTTTTTGATATCAATTTGATGAAAAAATATATCTTATTGGTTAAAATTCATCAAATTTGAATCTCAAAAGCGAAATGTATATTACATATAAATTGGGACGAGGAAGTACCGATTTCAGTAATTCAGGGAAATTTTGGATAAAGTCTAGTCGTAAATTAAAGGAAAATAAAATGGCACGTGGATTAATCAACATAATTCGCTTTTGCTTACCATCATCAGATTAGGCTATAGTCCTTTTATGCCACTTCACTATACTACCATGTATATTCTACGAAGAAGAAGTGGTTGAATTATTTGAGCAAGTTTTGATTAGGCTAAACAGAATCAGAATCCAAAATGGGGTTCCCCAAATTTTGTATTAGAAGAATATTGATGAAAATTTTGAGGAAAGAGGAACAGAAATGAAACCCAAAGTTGAATTTTTATTCACTTTTCTGGAAAGGGTATCTACTATTATTTCTTTTTAGCTTCTCTTCTTGGTTCAAATTGGTGTCAAAGCTTTCTCAAGTTTTATATGTTTGAACTCTTAAAATGATTAAAGATGGATTTTCTGTGTAATGTTTAATTTGCTTATTTCTCTTGCAGTTCTTTTGAGTGAAGCAACTTTGTTGGTTGGTGAAGCTACTCCTCCCAGTCGACTTTACTTGTCGTCTCACTGAAAATAGTTGTTATTTTAAAAAGCCAAAAGATAATTAAGTACATTCTTTCCATTTTTACCTTAGTAATGATTATTCTTGGAAGTAATAAATATTGACTAATTGCTTAGAGTATCTCACCTCCGTTACTACTATGACTACAATTATTTATTGAAGAGAGATTAAAGAGAGAATATTTATTGAAGAGATATTGACATTCTACATGATTAAGATAGTAAATAAGCGAATAATAGTCAAAAACACATAATTTCTTAAGGGACGTGTAAAACAAGTAAGGTGGACCGGAGGGATTGCTACATACATTTAGTAGACGCACTCAATCTTCGCTATCGTAATATTGGTAAGTGGTCTCACTTTGTTTGGTGGTCATCCAATTGGCTGATTGTGCAAGTGTTACTATTTTTTAGGGCTGGAGGTTGGGAGGATCATCTTGATGCTTCATCAGAGTTGCATTATTTCAATATGATCCAAATAGATGACTTTCCTAGTTATGTTCTCCCTCCTTTCCTGTTAGTTTGAATAAACTGTAAAAATTAGTTAGAAGATCAACGTGAGCTGCACAGGTTGGTCAAGTGGACTGTAGGCTGTTACCCGCAAGGGTGGCCGGGTTGATTGAGCAGAAGATCTCCCTGATGGAGGTTCGTAGGTTCGAAATCCCCTACATGCTTTTTCGGTCGAGCTAGTCGCACGGGGCTTGCCAATTGTGGATTGCCCCTGGTTTGCGGGCTGTTACATTGAAGCGGGTTTTACCCTATGCACACCCAAAGGCTAGCGGCTGCGGGTCCCTTGTCAACAAAAGAGGTGACTGCAGGCTGTTAGAGTTAGTTATAACTAGCTCTCAGATTCTCTCCCTCCAAATTTCCCGTCTATAAATAATTGCAGTCCTTCATTGTAAACCATCTGGGAATATCAAAGATCAATAAAACTCTTCTCTCTCCTTTTCTTTCAGATCTGAGCTCATCTTCGAGTTCTTGAGTAAGCTGTTCAAGAACAATTCTTCTCATTTGTTCTTTAGGCAAGCTCGACTTTTTTCCATTTTTGCCTTTAATATTCAGAAGCATATGATTGGTGTCAGATTAGCCAGTGATTCTTTGACCTGTGTCAATGTGAGATCACAACACACATATGCAGGGATTACCTAAGGAAGTAAACACCCTCAAAGGCTCAATGGAAGGTGTAGTCAGCTCTGTTGCTGAATTGCCCTAAACTGTTGATGGCAAGGTCACACATGCCGTGGAGGAAATTAAAAGGATGTTGCTAGGCAATTTGAACACTGTCGCAACTCCTTCACATGTGAATTGGAGGAGAATAGAGGTCCAGCAAATGGCGATCACAGAAATGGGAACTATCAGTGGCCCACCTGTGGGTACTAGGAGGAATTTCCAAAATTCAGTGGCCATGGCTTTTAGGATTAGCTATAGAAGTATGAGCAATTCTTTGACGTGGATGAAACTCCTGAAGAATCAAAGGTGAAGTTGGCTACTTGCAATTGGAAGGAAAGGCCCTTCAATGGCATCAATCATTCATGAAGCATAGGTTGACCGGGAAGTGCCTCGGTGGTGTGAATATGTGAGATGCCTTTATGCTTGATCTGGCTCGGGAGATTTCAAAGACCTCAGGTAGGCAACTTCTGTCCAAGATTATGTAGATCTTTGCTTACTAGAGTTGAACTATTAGAGGATTATGTTGTTAGTTACTTTGTGAAGGGTTTAAAACCTGAAATTGGACTTCCTGTGAAGATGTTAGAACCAAGGACACTAGCTAAGGCAATCAGTTTAGCCAGAACCCAAGCACAAACCTTAATTGTGCAGAGACAGGTGTTTCTACAAGTTCAGTAGTTCTTCCCAAACCCAAAATTGTTCCCAGGTTTTCTTCTGCAAATTCTTCTCTTCCACATAATCCCAATCAACCCTCTAGACCTACTCAATCCTTCTTTAAACCTCAAAAATCTTCTCATGGTGGTGCTAAGCCAAACTATAAATGCTAAACTACTGACGCCAGCTGAAATGGATGAGAGAAGAAGCAAAGGCTTATGTTTCAACTGTGATGAGAGATACAGTTTTGGCCGTGTGTAAAAATAAGAGGCAATTTATTTTATGGAGGTGGAAGATTGTGATGAAGAGATTGTCAATTTGGAGGAAGATGTAATAAATGATAGGTCGGAGAGACGGGGACTGGAAACTGACTGTGAAGGTGCCATTCTTCCCCATGTGTCAGTCCATGCTATGAATGGAGTTCATGATTTCAGGACCATGAGGGTAGTCGTTTCAGTTAAAGGGAAAGCAGTTCATGTCCTGATTGATAGTAGTTGCACTCATAACTTCTTAGATTTGAACATTGCTAAGAAGTTAGGTTGTGTCCACACTACTATCTCACCTTTTGCTCTATCTGTGTCTGATGGAAAGAAAATGCACAGCAACTATGTGCGTAGGAACTTAATCTGGAAGATGCAAGGTGTATCTTTTGCTATGACATGTTGGTCCTGCCCAAATTGGGAATGCAACATGGTCTTAGGAATCCAATGGTTAATTACATTAGTGTATATTATGTGGTATTTCAGGAAACTAAAAATGGAATTCAACATCATGGGTCATAAGGTGTCTTTGAGAAGTATTCAGCCTCCTGCAATCAATTTGATCCATCAGAATGGCATGAATAAACTACTGGCCAAACTGACTTATCTATGATATCTGTGGGTGTTTTCAAGGAGGAGGAACAAGCAGAAACTGGTGCTAGTTTGCTTGCTTTAGATGGTCTTGTGGACCAGGAAACTGATGGAGAATTGCAGCTCATCATACAGAATTAGAGGGATCTATTTGAAGTTCCAAAGGAGTGACCTCCTCTAGATTGCATGATCATAAATCAACTTGAAGGAAGGAACTTCCCCTATAAATATCAGGCCTTATAGATATGCATGCTGCATGTAATGTTAGTTTGTGCTTGTCCACAGACACAAGAAGCAATACAGGAGTGTGCATTTGGTTGGTTCGATCAACTAGTTTTCCGGTTTATAAATAGGCAAACTGATCATTAATTCAGTTTGGATATTTTTTTCCTACTTTTTGGGTTTGTGCCATTTTGGGCTTTTTGTTGATTGTTTCAAATTTCACATTTTTTGTTTATTTGCAGATACTTAATTGAGTTATTCTTGTGAATTAAAATTATCTTATAGAATTTAAAGAATAAATCTAAAAAAAATTAAGAGAAAGTCTAATTTTTTAAAATATATAAAAAATATGTTCTGTTTTTCTTTTCGGCTTAAAACTGAAAACCAAACCAAAAAGGAAATTTTTGAGAAATGAAAACTGATATCAGCTAAAATACCATACAAACCAAACATTAAATTGAAAATTTGGACTTCTTGGCTTTTCAGTTAAACTGTAAAATGCAGGCTACTTGGCAAATAGGGTGCTGCTAGTGGCTTGCACATATTCATTGTGATCTGTGTTTGAGTTTATGCAGGCATGAAACCACAATTTATGGTGTGTTTACTTGAGATGTTTGGTTTTATCAAGCAGTAAGTAATGATGGTACGATTGATTGGATCGTATTAATCTAATAAAAGTTCTCCAATTGAGTTGAATTTTCTGAGTTGCATAATCGATATAAAGGATTAAATAAGTTTTTCATGTAATGACACGGAACTAATAAAATAAAAAAATCGTCAATAGAGACCAATATGTTGAATTTCCCATCCGTAAAAGACATACAACTCTTGTTTCTCTTTCTATATCAATAGTTGATCAATCAAGTATACCTCAATCCTAGATTAGTTGGAGTTTATGGTATGGATCCTCCATATACATTTTTCTCTATTCAAGTCCATCTCATTTCAATTGAATAATTTGCCTTCTAGGGAATACTAGGGATTCTCTAAATCTATACATATCCTACACAGAACAACTTCCTTCCAGTGTAGATTTACCCCATCCCCTTTTGTCGCCTTCGATCATCCTATTCACACCTATGAATTGGTGCATCTAAAAGTCTATGTTTGACGTGGCCAAACCATCTCAGGCGAATTTCTATTATCTATAGTCAATCCATTAACCACACCTAAATAAAAAATAACCTTCAATAGTCTTTAAGAAAATTTATTTAATGCCAAAAATATTGTTATCAGTTTCTAGCTAGCTACAAAGAACATCTGCCAGTCCTGTTTTTTGTTGTTAGTGCATGATGCTTATAAGTATTTGTTGTATCTCGAAAGACATCTGCCAGCAGTTTTACTTTTCATTCCGACTTTCTTCTTTTTCTCTTTTGCTGGGGAGTGGGGGTGGGGTTGGTTTGCAATAACGCTTTAGGTAGCGGCGACAAGCTTTTGTTTCCTGCAACTTATGGATCGCAAAAGCAAAGGTCTGTGATATCGGTCACCCCTCCACTATCTTCTATTCTTTTAGTAATTGTCTTCCTTTAATATTTAATGTATCTCCATCTTTTTTCCCCTCATTAATGGCTTGGCGTAAGTAAGGCTTCTTTGTGACATAGATTGTTTTGGAAATGAATCACTGGATGATTCTTCAAACTAACCATATGTATCTCTACATTTTGGAAATGTATCTCTAATAGTTAATGTATCTCCCATTTTTTTCCCCTCGTTAATGGCTTGGCGTAAGTAAGGCTTCTTTATGATATAGATTGTTTTGGAAATGAATCACTGGATGATTCTTGAAACTTACCATATGTATCTCTACATTATTCCCCTTTAGAATGGATGATCTTCTTAGATGCCAAAAGTGGTGGTGGCAGGTGAGAAGGGAGTGGTAGAGGAGGATGGCATCCTGGATGGAGGCAGTTAAAGTTAACAGATGAGTGGGTTGAAGGAGAAGCAAAAAAGAAGGGGAAAAGACAGAAAAAAATGAAAGTTTACTCATTTACCCTCATAAAACCCTTTTTCTCATAGAAGGGGAAACTTCCTCTATTTCTAAGAGTTGGAGGGGAAACTAGCAACAAAAATGGAAAAGTTGTAGGGGGACCTTCAACCAATTTGATAGTTGGAGGGCTTTGGTGTACAAGGATTTGAAAGTGGATCATCGTGTGCTCTTTACTGAACAAGCTTCTTTGCAGTTTTGCCTGCTCGATTTTTTAATTTCTTCTGTTCCAACTTCCCATAAGTATCTCTTTGTTGTACTCTCATTTTACAATAGTCATATCTTAATGCTATCATTAGTTTCTTGTATTCATCAAAGGCTTTTTGTGGACAAGCTTCAATAACATGGATCGGCTACTTGTATGGTTAAAAGTTACTTTAGTAAGTTTGACAAAACTGACATCTTTTTTCTTGCTTGATTTTCTTTGTATTTTGAGTCAAAACAAGAATTTGTTGTTAGACTTAAACACGAGCACAAGCCTCAAATAAATCACTTGATGCGGATTAAAGTGAGGTCTAATATTAGTAAAACTGTTCTCAACTTAGAAACAAGTTACATCCATCTGATTTCACAAGGAGAGAAGCGGGAATATGATTCTATCCATCAGATGCATCAGCTCTGAGTCCATACTGCAAATAAATTATTTTAGTATCTCCTTCAATGGGAACTAAATTCTGGCAAGATTATTCTGGATGACCACAATGGCTGTGATAGTATTTATTCCCTGAATCTTTCTCATGTTTTCCAAAAGACATGTAGGAAAATATTTTTGGGGGTTCAATTGCAAGTTACCTTTGGGAGAAAACTTTACTTGAATTCTTGATGTACAGAGAATGGAAGGCCAAGTCAAAACATAGAAGGAAGTTTGGATCACGATGCAGAACCTGCACTTGAGGTTTCACCTTTGCGTTGGAGACCAGCGCCTCGGAATGGTTGGTCTTGGCATTTCAATTCAGGTTTGAAGATCCCTTACTCGCTCCTATAAAAAAGAAATAGTCAACTCCAAATAAGGAAAAAAGAAAAATAAACAGAGTTCAAAAGTTTCAAATAACTTAAATCAAATAATATTTAGGTCGTCTTGGTTTTATATTTTTTCATTACTTAGGTATTATCATTTGTAATATAATCACAGATTATGTTATAAATTATGTGATGATCATAGGTTACTTAATTCAAGTGTATGTTATAAATTATGTGATGATAATAGGTTACTTAATTTGTTCAAGTTCTTATTTTTTGCATGCTTGTTAATTAGTAGTGGTTGCTACCTCATTAGGGTAAGCAAGATAAGGCCTAGCCCTCCTTTTTTGTACTTCTCTCTTTTGAGGATTTTTATTCATTATTGATAAAGACCTCTAAACACACTGTCAAGCGGTATAAATTCGCTCAAAAGAAAGAATATTTACGATTTTCCTTTCTGGGGATGCTCAGTCAGTTGCTTTGTTGCTTCCTGCCTCGACTCTTTAATTGTGCAGGAGTGAGCACACGGGATAAATCGCACCAACAAAAGTCTCCGTAATTCCTTTCAAAATCCAATATTTAAGACATCTATTCCCATATATGTTCCAATACTAAGGCTTTTATTTTGATGGCATTCTAGCTTGTAAATTTGTTTTTCTTTTGGAATATACCGCTCTAGTTTGTTCTTTAGTATGTAGAGCTTTCAGGTGAAAATACTGTTACTTCTAAGGTTAACTTTGTATCAATGATTCCCACACTTTCTCTTCTCTTTATGCAGCTGAGCGGAGTGACTCATTTAAGGGTAGGGTTATCTCAGTCAAGTGGGGAGATAAAACCAAAAGAATTGGTATTGATGGCACAGCGGAAGACATCAAGGAAGCTATTAAATCTGCTTTCATGTTAAGGACAAAACGCGCATTTTGGTTGGAAGATGAAAATGGTATTGTTAGAGCAGTTGATAGAGATATGCCCTTGAGGAACTACACCCTACATGTTGATGAAGGTAATATCGTGGTACTGCAAAGTACAAACTTGTTACTTGCAGATCTGCCAGAATAGTTACAATAATATCTGGTATTTTCAATTGTCGAGTATGTTAAGAGAAAATATGTGATCTATAGCCAAAATCTACCATAAATAAACATAAAGCATCTGGCATTTGCCATTAAGTAACTTATAGATCAATTGTAATTGGTATCCATATTTTTTATTATTTGCGTGAGTGATGTACATTCCCTAGGATATATACACAAAATATCTTCACATTCAAGGCAGGGATGGCTTATCCCCATTCCACCTGCTTTGAATTTGGTGGGAGCAAGAGAAAACTCCATAAGGTGACACTAATCGCATTTTAGACTCTAAACCCCATATTATGACGTCAAGGTTCCCTTATTTTATTTTATTTTTTGATAACCATGGTGTCCGGGCCAGCTTGCGTGCACCCCGACTAATTCCACGGCATACCCACAGCAGGTACCAGGTAACTCTGTCCACCAAGGCTAGGACAAATGGAACGAAATCATCTAATGTTTAGGTCTCTGCTGGATTTGAACCTGAGAAGACCTCATGGTTCTCAACCCGCTTTGTTGACCACTAGGTCACAAGAAGGGTTCCCTAATCATAGGCAGCCCTTATTCTTAGGTTGCTTAAAAGCTCCTCAGAAGTAAGCCAAAAATGGAAAAGAAGAGAAAGCTACTTCACAGTAGACTAGCACAAAACCGTTCCTCAAGTTATTAGACTACTATTGATTGGTAAAGCTGTTTGGTTATCCAGATTTTTGGTAGATCACACTTAGTTTATGCGAAAATGAGTAAAATAAAAAGGAAACATTATTAGAGCTGCTTCAATATAGTTTCGCTTGCCATATTTGGGCACTCTGTGAGTGTTTTAACAGGAAAATCATCGGTCTTGTGTAGAACAAAAACCTTTTTGGGAAAATTATTCATGTTGTGCAGAATAAAAAACATGTTGGCTATACCTTACTCCAATTAGATACTGGTTCCCTCAATCTAATGTGATTCTTGGTTGCAGGCTTGACAATAAAAATCTGCATGTCTGAGGAGGCAGATGCCTTGCCAGTTCAAACAGAGGATAAAACCTTTTATTCTGAGGATGATTTTCACGACTTCTTGTCCCACCGAGGTTGGACATATTTAAGAGAGAAAAACACGTATCGCAGTATTGATAGGATGGATGAGCTTTGCGCTGGTGCAGTCTACCGTGGAGGCAATTACAGTTAAGAAGTGCCTCGTCCGCTATTGTTACTTTTAGCTCAAAGCTCATTTTGTTGGGTGAAGCTGTATTTTCGAAATAGTCTCATATTAGGTAGTGTGCAGGAAAGAAATTGGAGATGTTTTGTAGGTAAAGCTACAACTGTTGCCAATATGCGTTTGTCTTTGGGCACTCTGGTGAAAGTTAAGAAAATGCAATGAAATTTCATTAGCCAGCACTGTTAATGCACAAATATATTTGCGTCTTAGCTTGTGATTGTTTTAAAAGCATTTTGTTTGCTGTTGTTGTTTGGAAGTTAACGAGTTAAGCAGCTTAAAATGAGACGAGCTACGTGCACGCCTTACAGCTTTCCGATGTTCGATAAGTTTTTATTTCCTCCCCTCTAATCTTCTAAACGTCACTTTCCTTTTTTGGCGCCAACTTTCACTTGCATATTTAAGGCCACAAAATTAAAGAATATTTTAGTAAAATTTATATATTTTTAATTTAAGACCATACGGTTCAAAAATCTTGTTTATTTTGTTATACTTCATGTCAAGTCAAAATCAGATAAACAATTTGAAATGGAGGGAATACTATTTAGTTATCGCTTGGTTTTTTATTCTTCAATGTGTATTACTATCAGTTGTTGTTGTACTCCCTCCGTCCCAAAAAGATTGTCTTACTTTTCTTATTAATTTGTCCCAGAAAGATTGGCATATTTCAATATTTAAAAACAATTGAGTTTTATGAGATGGTTTACAGTCACAAATATATAAAGCTTATTTTGGAACACACATTTCAAAAGTCGTTCCTTTATTTCTTAAACTCCGTGTCATGTCAAACTAATAAAACAAAGTGAAAAAATTTCATGGCCACACACTATCGTGACGTAGATTGTATTCATTCACCCCCATATACACAGTGCAACTTCATCCCTGTATACGGTAAAAATCGGATATATGTTAAATCGGTAAGACCGGAGACCGAGGGAAGAAAGGGACAAGCACGTGCACGAAGACTTTCTTTCTGAACCGGAGGAGTGCTTGAACCGAAGCAAAGGAAGGGCATCATTTGGTCCGGCTTCTCCATAGCCGAGTTGGTCGTGGTCGTTGGTCCGTTTGATCGTGGCCGTTGGTCCGTTTGATCGTGGCCGTTGGTCCGGGTGATCCATTACACAATTGCCACGCGTCAATACCGTTCTGCCATATTGTACTGTCAATCGTACGGGTGTCAGACCGTACGACCAACTTTATCCATTTTAGGGTTTTTCTTTATTCTTTAGGGCCTTATGTTGTATGAAGCCCATGAGGCAAAACTATAAATAGGGGTCATTATCCCACTTTTAGGGGTTGGCTTCTTGAACTCTATAACATTTGTAATAGCAAATATTTACGAATTCTCTCTCTCTTAATATCAGATTTTGGTCCGGATTTATTGTGTTCATCTTTAGATTTGTGCAATCAAACAATATCCAACATATTAGCATATACGTTTAGCGCAGACCATCAACTACCATCTAGTTTATTCATAGTTAATTACATTCCATTTTCTCTCAATCAAAGAATAAATTAAAGTTTTACCACATATCCTATACCTCACTCATAAATTTAATTGATTATCCAAATTTGGGTAAACGGTTTGGAGCCCACCATGGGGCTAGGATAATAGTGGTCTTTGATCTTACTCATCTCTTACCCGTCAGAATCGAAAAAGTTTGTTCTCTATGAAAACGGACCCAATGGCTAACAGTGGACAATCTGGTCACGTCAACAACCTCGAAATCGTGGCCGAAAATGAAGACAGCGGGCCACGAGGATTACCAAACCCCGCTGACCCTAACCCTGTTAATTCGAGGGAGGGCCTCAACCGACAAAACACTGTGGACCAGGAGAATGCCGCCCAGCCGGCCACTGATCCTTTGAATACTCACAATTCAATTACTTTGTCCCGGACACAGGGCCGGAAAGAACCGGATACCCCGAATGATAATATTGACTTACGTTTAATTTTTGAAATGTTGCAGGAACAGAGAGCGGCGATTGCCGAGCAAGGAATCGCAATAGCCCAGTTGCAAAACAGAAGAGATAAAACGACCCCGGAGAAAGCGAAGGGTGTTGCTGAACAGGGTGTTGCTGAACCCAGAAGAGATAAGGTACGGATGGTTGAAAGCAATGTGTCCGGAGCTGGTTCATCCACCGAGGTACTGAGAATGCTCGAAACGTTGGCACAACGAGTAGACTCGACCGAAAAGAGGATTGAAACTTATAACTCTCGGGTGGATCAAATCCCGGGGGCTCCGCCTATTTTGAAAGGGCCGAATTCGAAGAGGTACATCCAAAGGCCTTTTCCTCAGAGTTCGGCTCCGAAATTGATCCCGAAGAGGTTCAAAATGCCGGATATCCAGAAATATGACGGCACAACGGACCCTCACGAACACGTGACCTCATACACCTGCGCTATAAAAGGCAATGATATGGAAGAATATGAAATCGATTCCGTGTTGCTGAAAAAGTTCGGGAAAACTCTGTCAAAAGGAGCATTGACTTGGTACGACCATCTGCCCCAGCATTCAATCACTTCTTTCGAAATGTTCGCCGATGCGTTCGTAAAAGCACACGCCGGAGCCAAAAAGGTACAGGCACGGAAGGCGGATATTTTCCGTATAGCCCAAAGAGACGATGAGTTACTGCGTGAATTTGTCAACCGATTCCAAAGGGAACGAATAAAGCTCCCCCCGATTCCGGAGGAATGGGCTGCACAAGCTTTCACAAAGGGGCACAATGTTCGGAGCTCGACGGCTTCGTTCAAATTAAAGGAAAGCTTGCTGGAATACGAGGCTGTGACATGGGCAGATGTCCATAACCGATATGAGTCGAAGATTCGGGTGGAGGATGACCAAATCGAGCTTCCCCCGGGGCCAGTAAACATGAACAAAAGTTTTGAGAGACCAAGGAAAAATTACGAACTGGAGGCGAGATCATCGAGGGAAAGGTATCGGCCATATTCTCATTCGGAGAAACCAAGCTTCAGGTCGGAGAAATCCAGGGTTGGCCCGAGCCATTTCTCCGGTCGGGGAGATAAACGGGTCGAGCGCCCGTCGAACAGTCGGGGTCTCTCATTCAAGAGCGATGCCGGAAGCTCTGCCGGAAACAAAGATTCGCCGAGGATATCGGGGTACAACTTCAACGTCAACACCTCGAACCTCGTATCGGCTATTGGCCGTATTCCGGATGTAAGATGGCCGAGACCTCTAAGGTCGGATCCAGGCCAACGAGACCCGAACATGATGTGTGAATATCATGGACACAGAACTGAGGATTGTCGCCAGTTAAGAGAGGAGGTAGCCCAGTTACTGAAGAATGGCCATCTCCGAGAATTGCTGAGTGAAAGAGCCAAAGGTCACTACAAGGAAAGGGAGACCCACAAAAAGGCCGAGCCAGTAGAACCCCAGCATATAATCAACATGATAATCGGGGGCACTGATACCCCACGAGGGCCGGTGATGAAACGAACCAAGGTTTCTGCTGTGCGTGAAAAGCGCGGCCGAGATTATATACCCGAGGGTTCCATCTCTTTCAGCAACGAGGACGCAGAAGGCATCATTCAACCGCACAATGATGCATTGGTAATATCTATTCTTATTTTTAAAACTCAAATTAAGCGTATTTTGATTGACCCAGATAGCTCAGCCAACATCATCCGGTGGAGAGTGGTCGAACAGCTAAGGCTACTCGATCAGATTGTACCGGTAGCCCGGATACTCAGCGGATTCAACATGGCGAGCGAAACCACAAAGGGGGAGATCTCATTGCCGGTAAACATCGATGGCACTATCCAGCAAACGGTGTTCTACGTAATCGAAGGAGATATGATGTACAATGCATTACTGGGTAGACCCTGGATACATAGCATAAGGGTCGTGACATCGACATTGCATCAGCTGCTAAAATTCCCGACTCCGGAGGGATAAAAACCATCTGAGGTGAACAACCCGCTGCAAGGGAGATGTTCGTGGTAGAGGAAGTGACACCTCAGCCCAAAAAATTGGATCAAAAGGAAGAAGATTCAATCGGGGGAAAGGACACCAAATAGCAATCAAAGCACTCGGGGTTAGATCCGGGGTATGAAGAGGATGATTTCGGTGTACCCAGATCATTCGTCATGCCAGATGACTCGGATGCAACCAAGTCAACAGTAGAGGAGCTGGAGCAGATCATCTTGTTCGAATATCTACCGGACAGAAAGGTATACCTGGGCACGGGGTTAACCTCGGAGCTCAGGAGCAAGTTAATTGAATTTCTTCGAGCTAATGTCGATTGCTTCGCATGGTCCCATATAGATATGACAGGTATACCACCGGAAGTAACAACTCACAAGCTCAGCTTGGACGGGAGGTTTCCCCCGGTAAAGCAGAAGAGAAGGCCCATGGCAGAAGCAAAACACGCCTTCGTAAAAGATGAGGTAACAAAGCTTTTAAAAATAGGCTCTATTCGGGAGGTAAAGTACCCGGACTGGCTAGCTAACGTAGTAGTGGTGCCGAAGAAAGGTAATAAATTTTGAATGTGTGTTGATTACAAGGATCTGAACAAAGCATGCCCGAAAGATTCATTTCTGTTGCCTCACATCGATAGAATGATCGATGCGACGGCCGGGCATGAGATGTTAAGTTTTCTCGATGCCTACTCCGGGTATAACCAAATTCGGATGCACCCGGAGGATCAAGAGAAAACATCCTTTATTACCCGATATGGGACTTACTGTTATAATATCATGCCTTTTGGATTAAAAAATGCCAGTGCAACTTATCAACGCCTAGTTAATGGGATGTTCGAAGAACAAATAGGGAAAACAATAGAAGTTTACATTGACGACATGGTGGTCAAGTCCCTGGAAATAGAGGACCATTTAAAACATTTGCAGGAAACCTTCGATGTAGTCCGCAAGTATAACATGAAGCTCAACCCGGAAAAATGTGCCTTCGGTGTCCGGTCTAGCAAATTTTTAGGTTTCATGGTGTCAAACCGGGGGATTGAAATCAACCCGGACAAGATTAAGGCCATCGAGGATATTGAGGTAGTGAATAACGTCAAAGGAGTGCAGAGGCTCACCGGAAGGATAGCGGCGTTGAGTCGCTTCATATCGAGGTCCTCGAACAAGAGTCATCGTTTCTTCTCCTTACTGAGGAGGAAGAATGACTTCGTTTGGACACCGGAGTGTCAAAGAGCTTTACAAGAATTAAAGCGATACTTGTCCAGCCCACCGCTGTTGCACACACCAAAAGCGGACGAGCAATTTTTTCTCTACCTTGCTGTCTCCAAGCTAGCGGTAACTGGCGTTTTGGTCTGCGAAGAATCAGGTACGCAATTCCCTATTTATTATGTGAGTAGAACTTTGGGGGATGCGGAGACCTGTTATCCCCACTTGGAAAAATTGGCATTGGCATTGGTAAGTGCTTCTAGAAAACTCAAGCCCTACTTTCAATGCCATCCGATATGTGTAGTGACTACTTACCCCCTAATAAACATCATGCATAAACTGGAATTATCGGGTAGACTAACTAAATGGGCTGTAGAAATTAGCGGATATGATATCGAATACAAACCTCGAACGACCATCAAATCCCAGATCTTGGCCGATTTTGTGGCGGATTTCACCCCGGCTATGGTCCCCGAGGTTGAGAAAGAACTTCTGCTAACCTCGGGGAAAGCCTCGGGTATTTGGTCGCTACATACGGACGGAGCCTCGAACCTCAAGGGTTCCGGGCTAGGAATCGTCCTTAGAACCCCGGCCAGGGATGCCGTTTGACAATCCATTAGAACTGTTAAATTGACTAAAACTGAAGCCGAGTATGAGGCTATGATTGCAGGTTTGGAATTAGCCCGGAGTATGGAGGCCGAAATAATCTAGGCGAAGTGCGATTCGCTCTTGGTCGTAAATGTTATATCCCGTATTTTTTAACGTTAGATTATTTGCTGAGGTGGGACCCACACATCGAGATTTTTTTTGGGACATCTAAAAATATTCATATGAATCACATATGAGAAGTTAAACACGACTCAAGAAGGACCCTTGGGCCAAATCAAAGTGGAAGTCCTCCAAACGAATATTTTTAAGAAAACGTTTTCGGGTGATCTGACTTCAAGGGGCAAAAACGGTATTATAAGTTTGGAATTTGGAAGAGTACCAAGATATAGAAGTTGTAGATAATTGAATTAGATTTCCAACCATAGGTCGTGGGTCCCCAGGTGACGTCGGTACAAGGAGATATGGACGTTTTAAGGTCGAAAGGTCAGTGGGCTAGGCCCAACTCGGGACCAACCGGGTTGGCCCAAAAAAATCAAAAAATAATAATAAGGCCCAAATTTGTGAGGGATGGCCGGCCAACATGGCCCAAGCCCATGATTTTATTAATTATCCATGTGATAATTAATATAAAGGATCAATTAATGAGTCATATTTCATTAGAAACTTCAAGAACACTTGAGAAAAAGGAAAGAAGGAGAAATCTCCAAGGCCATTTCGGCCAAGTGCAAAAATTGACAAGAAAATTGACAAAAATTTCTTCAAAAATTATTTTCTACCAATTAAAGGATTCCTAGCAAGGTGGAGTGGTCTTTGGAGCAAGAAAAATTCATATTCTAGCAAGTTGCAAGACTTAGCTAAGTGAAAGATCAAGGAAGAAGGTAAGAACTTATTCTTTACATGTTATGGATATTTTTGCATGTTGTAGTGTGCAAAAGTGAGTGAAATTCATGAATAGCAAGAATATAGTTGTGTGGCGGTGAGTTGTATATCACATGTATAGCCGTGTATATTTGGTGAATCATGAATGCATGGTGAGCAAGTTTTATTTAGTATGTTGGTTGTTGTGTTGTGGATTTTATATTGCAAACAAAAGCCTAATGAGCTTAGTGAAGTATTAGTAGTTGGAGGCTTGTCTTGGAAGATTATGTAAATTGAATATTATGTTCTTACATGTATGGAAGATAATGATATTAGTATGGTGTTTTTTTGGAATATATATTATAAGGTTGTTATTGTTTTCATTGGAGTTGGAAGGTTTTGAAATAAGTAGTAAGTTGATTAAGTTGTTATAATGTATCTTGGATTGAATATGGAAATTGTTAGTGTGGTTGAGTTATGTTAATAGTTTGGCCGGGTTTGAATTCCCGGGTTGTTGTTGATTGAAAACTTGCTAGGTAAATGTTGAGGATGGTGTATTTACAGAGGAAATGCTGCCGAAATTTCGGTAGCCAAGTGTTTCCTTAAGATTCTAACTCTAAGTACCCTAATGAAAGTTTGGGTAAATGTGACCAAATCGCAGATTTTGGCGGATTTGCAGCTTGAATTCGGAATAGCAAAAGAAGCGGAAAGAGGTATGTAAGGCTTCACCCTTCTTTCTATGGCATGTCTTAGTTGAAATAAGTTGGGTACGAGCCTCGGGGACAACTCGGTTCCCCGGAATCCGCACCTAAAGTTTTCCACTTTTTGTTCAATAGAATTGAACTAGAAAGTGTGCCAATTGTTGGAAAAACCCCCTACACCCTTAGAACTCGTATAAATGGGACCCGATTACCCTAAGACCCTCACAAGTAACGCTATGACACGTAACATACGTAAATCGTATACGCTACCTCATCCGGCCCGAGGTGGGCCCGCTACTCTCGGATTTTTTCTTACAGTCTTGCTTGACTTACTTGAAGTGAATCCAAAGGGAACCTTTGATCCCGATTTCGTTACCAAATGATAAATACTATGACTCCTCTAACGAGGGCACTTCCATGACGATAATGATAACAATGATGTTAGATAAGAGAATATGCCTATGATACGTACTACCGGAACGACTCTATGACTAAGATGACTAAGCTAAGTATCTTATGTAAACATGAAAATGATAAACTAATTTTTGAATATTATTTATATTTCCTAGCTATGACTTTATTTTCTAAAAGATTTCAAAGTCTATGAACTGTCATCTATGATGCCCCGATTTCATTCTACGTTTACTTTAATATTATTCCCCGTTGATAGTCTCACCTTAAAATACTCGTTCCTTCAAGGTGAGACAAAGCGATCACGAGTGTTCTATAATATAATTGGAGGTCACCGACCTTACGTCACTCCGATGACTACATGATTCTTCTTTGGGCTTTCCTGCGTGCCTATGAGACATATGTATATAGGATACGTAAATGCATATAAGACATGTAAATGTATGTAAGATATGTGTATATATTTTTAAAATATGCACATGACGAAAGAGCTAGAGCGCTATAGACGCTGATACATGCACATGACACACGTATATGTATATATGATAAAAGAGCTAGAGCGCTATAGACGTTGATATATGTACATGATATATGCATATGTATACGGGGGAAATGGAGGTAAGGGCAGAGCGTTATGAACGCATATCCACCTGATCAGTTGGCATTACATGATATGATATCGTCCCGGACGCGGGATGTGTATATTTATGGTTAAATGGATCGGCTGCTGACGCCTCGGCAATATGAGATGTCCTATTTTATATGTATATGTATATGAACAAGGAAAGATTCTTAAAGGAAAGCTAAGTACGCATAGCACCTGCCAAGGGTATATATATATACAGGTTATGTTTTTACCTCAGGACATGTGCTATTATCCTCTTATGTCGTTATTTCCGTTTTATACTTTCCGTATGCTACTATTCATGCCGTACATACTCGGTACACTATTCGTACTGACGTCCCTTCTTGTGGACGCTGCGTTTCATGCCGCGCAGGTCAGCAGACAGGCGGATTTGATCCTTAGAAGCCTTACCAGCAGTGTTGACAGCGCTCCAGTTGTTCCGGAGCCCCACTTTCGTGGTACTATTTTGTGTATGTATTTTCGGGCACGACAGTACTCGACCCTTTCTATGTATAAGTGTACTATGTCTAGAGGCTCGTAGACAGATATGTACAGTCAGTCAGGTACAGTTAGATATATGGTGTTCTAGCATGTTATTGTTGTTGTAGAAAGTGATAATGAAGTTGACTAGTCTATGCTCATAATGATGCTGCTAATGTTCAAAAACAAAAATATGGCACAGTTCATACGGCCTGCTAAGAGGAAAAAGTAAAAGGATAAGCAAGGGGTGCTCGGTACAAGTATCGGGTACTCGTCACGGCCCCTAGTCGGGTCGTGACAGTAAACCAGGTGAACGGCGTCTTCGAGGTCAAGGACGAACGGATGCAGAGGTATCTGGAAAAAATCCAAGTGATACTACACCAGTTTAAAGAATGGATCATGCAGCATATACCGAGGGAGCAGAACAGCGAAGCCGATGCATTGGCAAATTTGGGATCTTCGGTCGAAGGGGAAGAAATCAACCCCGGGACTACGGTGCACTTGTTAAACATAGCGATAGAAAACGGACATGCCGAAATAAATACAATGGGTTTAACTTGGGATTGGCGCAACAAGTACATCGACTACTTGCATGATGGAAAGCTCCCGAATGACCCAAAAGAAAAACGGTCATTAAGGACCAAAGCTGCGCGTTTCTGCTTGGTAGACGGCCAATTGTATCGACGGTCTTTCTTCGGACCCCTGGCAAAGTGTTTGGGTCCCGGAGAGACGGAGTATGTGATGAGAGAGGTGCATGAAGGGACCTGCGGCAACCACTCCGGTGCTGAAGCTCTAGTCCGAAAGATCATCAGGGCCGGTTATTACTGGAACCGGATGGAGGAAGATTCGAAGAATTTTGTCTGGAAATGTGACGGATGTCAGAGACATGCGCCGATGATTCATCAGCCCGGGGAGTTGCTGCATTCGGTGGTGTCACCGTGACCTTTCATGAAGTGGGGAATGAACATTGTTGGTCCATTACCATGGGCACCAGGTAAAGCCCGATTTATTTTGTTTATGACCGACTATTTCTCCAAATGGGTTGAAGCACAGGCCTTCGAAAAAATTAGAGAAAAGGAGGTCATTAACTTCATATGGGACCACATCATTTGTCGTTTCGGCATCCCTGCCGAGATAACTTGTGATAACGGTCCCCAGTTCGTGGGTGGAAAAGTCAACAATTTCCTCGAGGGGTTGAAGATCAAGAAAATTGTATCAACTCCATATCACCCGTGTGCGAACGGACAGGCGGAATCCACGAACAAGACAATAATCCAAAATTTGAGGAAAAGACTTGAAGCATCAAAACATCACTGGAGGGAAATATTACCGGAGGTGTTGTGGGCTTACAGAACCACATCGAAGTCAAGCACGGGAGAAACTCCTTTCTCGTTAGTCTACAGGGCTGAAGCCCTTATTCCCGTAGAAGTTGGTGAACCGACTCTCCGGTTCACATATACCACCGAGGAGTCAAACGAGGAGGCCATGGCCGTAAAACTCGATCTCACGGATGAACTTCGCGAAAACACGTTGGTCCGTATTGCAGCCCAGAAACAGAGAATGGAAAGGTACTACAATCGGAGAGCCAATTTTCGGCATTTCCAAGTTGGGGACTTGGTGCTTCGAAAAGTTACCTTGAACACCAAGAATCCCAACGAAGGAAAACTGGGTCCGAACTGGGAAGGACCGTACAAGATAACCGAGATAACGGGCAAAGGATCGTACCAGTTGGAATCCATGGACGGGCAACGGTTGCGCAATAACTGGAATGTGGCTCATCTGAAAAGATACTACTGCTAAGGTATGGACTCCCCGTGTTTTTTCTATTAACCTTTCTTTTTTGCAGGAAGTCAAGTACCGGGTAAAGTTAGAATCTAGGACTAAAAACACGTGTTGCACTCTTTTCCTTAGTACGGTTTTGTCCCAAAATGGGTTTTCCGACAAGGTTTTTAATGAGGCAACAAGTACAACGTGTTACTCGACGAAGACAAGGACAAACGCCCGGAAACTAGGGGTCACACCCTACGAATGGGGACTTAATAGCGCTTACCCGATCTTGCAGCTCGGATAAGCGCTAGGGGAGTATTATACCCACTTCGAAGTTTACCCCGGTTAGCGGAAATCGGAGGAGCTCAACAAAACAAAACCGGACCTTTTTATAATGAATCATGTCCACTCAGTATTTGCTACGGTAAAACCAAAAACCGGACCTTCTGCATTAGGTTTCGATGTAAGGACCAAACGATCGGAATGAATCGTGTCCATTTAGTATTTGCTATGGCAAAAGCAGAAGGAAAAAATTCTCATGTATATAAATACTTGCAATGCAAAAATTATCGAAAGTTTGGATAACGATATCTCGGATGTCTTACTGTTAAAACACTTTACCCCGATGATTATCGTCATATTTCGGCATTACTTCATTCATATACCTTATTCCGGGCACTACGGTCGAAATTCGATAAAGGCAGCAAGGTCATAGTGAACCGAGTCAAAATCGTTAATCCCACAAACGGGGACTTTCACATAAAAATTTAGCTAAGGCTGAGATTCAGGTGTCCGAAAAATAGCGGCCCTAAAAATGCCCATCGTGATTCGGAGATGTCTGAATTCACAAAGCAAAAGATAAGTCCCACGGGCAAAAACTCCATCAAATTCCCGGACAAAAATTACCGGATGAAGAGAAAATCCGATATTCAGGCACAGTCAGAAATAATGACTCCTTAAAACGGACCAACAATACGGGCAGAAGTCATAACGAACATTCAAACAAAGTAAACAAAAATGCATGTTCTATTTATACAAAAGATTTTACATCGGAGACTCCTACAAAGGCAAAAAATAAAAGGCTAAGTACAGGCCCTAATCGATCTGGTATGGCTGGATCCGGAGTGTTCGGACACTGTCCGCTCGGAGTCGTCGGAGTCAGCCCCGAGGGCGCCCTTAGCCTCATCCTCGACTCTTTTAGCCTCGAGTATCAAGGCCGAAAGATCCGCAAAGCCATGCTCGGCTTGCTCAAGGGTGATCCTCCGAGACTTCCATTTTTCATACTCAGCAGCAATGGTAGTATAAGCCTCGGCGGCCTCCACGCTCTTTAGAGCTTCTTCCAAATCGGCCTCGGCCTGGGCTAGCTTTACCACCAGAACATCCCGAGCCTCTTCGAGGACATTTTGTATTTGAGTGGCGACTCGAGCTCAGCCTTGAGAGTGTCATTAGCATCAACCGTCTCCTGAAGCTCGATTTTTAGATCATCACATATTTGGGCCCTCTTCTCCGCCTTCTCCTCGAGCACCCTCATACACTCTTTGTACCGAGCATTCTCAAATTCGAGCAGCCGATGCCTCTCGGCCATGCACGTAGCATCGGACTTGACAGAGTCCAGCTCCTCCCGGAGTTGAGTGATGGTGGTTTCAAGATCACCAAGCCTTTAGGATAAATGAGTGTTGTCTCAGCTAAGGCCGATCTTGTCCGCTTCGAGACGCCGGTTATATTCGACCATCTCGGCCAGCTCACCCTTTAATTGACGATTTTCGGTCTTTGTTGCGTCGAGCTTGGGTCGGAGGTTGGAAAGAGTAACTGCTTGGTTCAACTCATCCTCCTTCACCCGCAGAAGGTGCAGAAACTTCTCCGTCTCTCGGCTTTGAGCGTCCAGCTGGCCCTTGAGATCGTCCACCTCTTTCCAGGCACGGACGAAAGCCTCGTTGACGAGCACCACACTCTGCAACTGAAGCAAGTTAAAAACTTGAATAAACGAGACTAAAATTCTCAATGAAATTGTGCAAGGATGGTTGAAAAACTTACTCGGTTGCCCGCGTGCATACCCTCGTTGATGAGACACTGCCAAGGGACTCCATTCATTTTTCGTTTGTCTGAGTCCGAGACAAGGGGCCTCAGGTAGCTCGCCACACCCACCGGGCAAGAAAGAAAGCTGCAATCCTCGGGAACGGTGATCACTGCCGACCTTGTCCTCCTCGGCTCCACACTTGAGGCCGGAAAGGTGCGCACCAAGCTATCCCCCGCACCGGACTCGGTGGTTCGACTAGCCGCCCTAGTGGCTCGAGGGATCGGGAGATGTCCGAAACCAGCAGCTTCGCTAGTAGCAGGAGGAGTTTCCAAGAACATGTCGTCAAATTCATCTGGCCTTAAAGCCGGAGTTGGAGAACTCGGAGGGACCTTAGCAGCCTCGACAAAGGCAGGGATCTCCGAAGGTGCGGCAGTCTCATAGTCGGGCAGCGTGCCAACATCTGTGGGGACTTCGGTCTCGAGGACCGGCTCAGTTCTTTGACCAGCTTCTGCAGCAGTTGCCTTCCCGGGTCTTCTTGTCCGCTGCAGGGGTGTTTCTTCAGAAGAATCATCACCTGAAATATCAACGAATTCAATCGACCTTAGAGGAATCGGGTAATGAATTTCTTCCCCACTTGTGTGTAAGGCCGGAGCTGAAGGTCCTTCCCCGGCTGAAGAAAATGGTGGAACGATGATAGCCTCCTCCGGAATGGGAGCCACGGAAGGGGCCACACTGATCCTCCGAATGAGGAGCTCCGGCTCTGCTTCATCCCTTAAAGTTCTAATGACGCTCCTTGCCTTTTTCTTCGGTTTCTTCCCTTTTCTTCAGTTTCTGCCCTTTGTCCAAGGGCCTTTTTCTTTTGGCGGCGGTAGCGAGGATGCGAGATGCACCCGCTAAATCGAACTCGGGTGCACACGTTGCGTGTTCAGCTACTGACTCCGGCCTTGGATCCACCGAGCCCTTTGGTAAACCTGAAAATGGAAGATGTTACAGAAGGGTAGAAGATACAATGAATACGGATAGAAGCAAAGTATTACCGTGGTTCTGGGCGACCCATCGGCCACGTGACAGGTGTCCCCACGTCCGATCGTCGTAGGCATGTTGGCTGAGGAGAGCAGTAACCCATTCGTTGAGATCCCGGACGACCGGAGGAATCCAACCCACGGCTAACATAAATAAGAAAAGTAGTGAGAAGGTGGAAGAACTGAAGTTCGACAAAACATACAAAAATAATTAATAAAAGAGTTCAGACTTACGATTATTATTCCACCTTTCCGGAAAAGGCATGCAGTTGTCCGGAATAATGTATGAGGTCCGCACCTGGACATATCACTCCAACCAGCCTTGGTCTCTATCTTCGTCCATTTTTGAGAAAATTGGATTCCGGCTACGCTTTGCGAGTTTTATTACATCACCCCGGAACAACCTCGGGGAGTATAACCGTATTAAGTGGGCCAGCCTGAATTCCTTTTCTGCATTATTGGCCAACAGCCGGAGGCAGGCCACGGCCCTCCAAACAATCGGACCAATCTGTGTCAAGGTTACGTTATAAGTCCGGCACATGTCTAAGATGACCGGATAGACCGGGGGTCGAGCTTGAGGGTGAAAGGATAAGTATAAACATATAAGAAGCCCTCTTGATGGTCGGTGACTGATTCGTCTGGCCCGGGGGCAAAAAATTGGACCGAGCGGTTGTCCCATCCACAATCAGCCCGGACTAAGTCGAGTTTATCCTCGGTAATGGATGAGGGATATCGTCTCACATCAAACCCTCTATCGGATACTGGAGAAGGTTTTTCAACCTCAAAATCTTTGTTGAAATTAGGTTTGGCCGGTACAATGTCCGAAGCAGTAGGCTCGAAGGCAATTTTTGCCTTAGGCGGTGAAGTTGGCTCGGTTCCTTAAGAAGAAACCGAGGGAACATCATGGGAAGTGGTCTCGGTGTTGGCAGACATTTGAAAATATGGAAAAGAGAGATTGGGTGAATTCGAAAAGGAAGTTAAGAACAGAAGTGAGGGTAACAGTCAGAATTCAAAAATGGTCAAGAACAAGAGGAAGAAGCAACAGCACACTCAACAAAAAATGGTTAGATGAAGGAGTTGGCAAAGCTATTTCCGTTCGCGTAATGTCAGTAATGAATCAACGAGAAATATGGAATGAAAGGTGATTAGAAGAAATGAAATGGAGAAGAAATGAACTGAAGCTGTAAGAAATAAAGTGAAGGATTGAAGATAGAGATTAAAGGGATCGTAAAATGAAAAAATGAAGTGTTGGAAGACATTATATAGACATGGGATCCAGGCGGTTACAGTTCCCAGCCAACCGGGGAGTGTCACGTGTCCCATAATTAATGAGAAGCGACTTGAAACGACGTGCGTTACGGCGGTTGTCAGAGCTGACCGCCCAGGATGAGACTCGTGGCTGATGACAGACGGGACGTGACATAACTGTTCCCGCCAAAATGAAAAAATAAGAACGAGCATTCGGAAACACCGGTTTTTTATTCATCCACTTCCCGTTACTCCGATAAAACTACGGTCCGGGAAGTGTGGGGACTATCTGTATACGGTAAAAATCGGATATATGTTAAATCGGTAAGACCAGAGACCGAGGGAAGAAAGGGACAAGCACGTGCACGAAGACTTTCTTCCTGAACCGGAGGAGTGCTTGAACCGAAGCAAAGGAAGGGCATCATTTGGTCTGGCTTCTCCATAGCCGAGTTGATCGTGGCCGTTGGTCCGTTTGATCGTGGCCGTTGGTCCGGGTGATCCGTTACACAATTGCCACGCGTCAATACCGTTCTGCCATATTGTACTGTCAATCGTACGGGTGTCAGACCGTACGACCAACCTTATCCATTTTAGGATTTTTCTTTATTCTTTAGGGCCTTATGTTGTATGAAGCCCATGAGGCAAAACTATAAATAGGGGTCATTATCCCACTTTTAGGGGTTGGCTTCTTGAACTCTATAACATTTGTAATAGCAAATATTTACGAATTCTCTCTCTCAATATCAAATTTTGGTCCGGATTTATTGTGTTCATCTTTAGATTTGTGCAATCAAATAATATCCAACATATTAGCATATACGTTTAGCGCAGACCATCAACTACCATCTAGTTTATTCATAGTTAATTACATTCCATTTTCTCTCAATCAAAGAATAGATTAAAGTTTTACCACATATCCTATACCTCACTCATAAATTTAATTGATTATCCAAATTTGGGGTAAACAATCCCATTTTAGAGCTAAATCTCTTCACCATTCTCACATGGCTGGTGAATTCTTCAAGCTTTTCAAATGCTTGGACAAATTTGGAGATCCACTTAATAAACTCTTCAAGTTTATGTTTCAAGCTTTTATGGTTCAAATAGGCGAATTTAGCGAAGCAAAAATTTGTTGTTTTGGTTTCAGCACGCCTAAATATCACGCGTTTAATTTTGGTAGAAATTATTTTGAGGGATCAATAGACACTTCTTGCTGAGGAAGAGTTGTTCGAGTAATGGCCTAAGTTGACATGTCAAAGTAAAAATTGGAGTAAAGTCCAATGCGCCCCGATTTCTATAGGGGTCGTTTGGTTGATGGATAAGCATCTCTGGATAAAATGTGAGATCAAACTTATCCTGCGTTTGGCAGAGAACTTTTTAGTTCCAAAATTATTTCATCCCCCCCCCAATTTTAGTATAAATGGGGTAATAAATTATCCCGTATAGAAAGTGAGATAAATTAATCCCATCCGATATTCCAACCCCATGAAGTATTCTTGTCCATCCCATCTCACCCACCAAACGACCCCTTCAAGCACAACTACTATCTACTTTATTCAAAGCACTTAACATTCAATTGAAATTTGAAGTTTTGAACAATGAGCGAACGTATATTATTTAGCTGAAATCAGTTCAACAAACAAAACAATTCAACTGGTTCGGCAAGTCTTACACAAATTGATAGCAGTCACAAATGTTCTTCCCTCGATAATTATCCAATTAAACATGTAGATAGATAGCACATAGATTTACTCCTCAGCGATCACACTTTGATCTCTCCTTCACAGGAACCAGCCACTCCCCTCCCTCCTGCACGTCTTCAAGCTTCAATGGCTGCTTAAAGCAATCAGAGCAAAGCAATTCCAAACAAAAAGTTTCCTCATATTCAGTGTTATTTATACATCTCCCACATTCGCTACACCGTAAGATGCAAAGCGAGCAGGCCCTGCATTCTTGAGTAGCTTCGTCTTTCACTTGGCAACCCTCTGCAGGACAATCATAGACCAACCTCATTTTTTCACATCTAGGACATATTTGAACGTCAATAGCCCGATCGTCATCAGATAATCGGTAAGTATTCCATCGAGAAAAGAAATGGGGTTTGTAAACATTTTGCCCCGTCTGGCTATCTGCACCTAGAAGGCACCTGAGTTCTTCAACATGTTCATGAGTTATTCCATAAAGACCGCCAATTCTCAGGTGCTTTATACCCATTATATCTCTTTGACAGTTATAAGACTTCAACATATTTACAATGCCATCAACACTGAGTCTTGTACATGCAGGAACAAATAGCTGCATGAAGTAAAAACAAGGATTAATGAGCCCAACATTGTACATTAACGCACATATTATTATTAGTAAAAGGGACCTTGTACCGATGAAAATTATTAGTAGCAAAAGGGTACTGATCCTGCACTCAACAGGTATGTCTTGCAAGAGTATTTAGCACAAGGCACGGAAGAATGGAAATGAGGAAAGAACAGAACCAAACAGCCTAGCATGCATCTGCCAGCAACCAGCAGGAACATCGAGGGCATCAATCTAACAGATTTGTGTTTCCATAAACAATTCATACCTCTACAAGAAAAAGCTAAAAACCACTGAAACGTGGATTTCGACTCCTCAGTTAGGTAATGTAAACAATACAATGACTACAACTTAAAACAAGGGAATGATGGTAATAGAATCCCTCTATCACCAACTACATCCAGACTGAGTCATTAGACAAAACATGTAAGAATCATGTATTAAATCAATTACACAAACATGTAACGGTGCCATGAATAAGAGTGCATTTAGGAAGTTCAAGTTAGCTCTAAAAGATATTCAAGCTGTAATGTGACAGACATCAGTAAGCAATTTATGTCATTCTTCTGACCACACATTCCAGTCTTTCACGTAATACTCAGGAACAAATGGCACAATGCAACATCTCTTAGTCCCGAAACAAAACCAGGTGGTCATTAGAATGTGCTAAAGAGCATAATATTAACATCAACAAGCATACGACAACAATACCAACATAGTGAGTACTGCAAACTAAAGTAAAATGAAGATGAACAACTGACCTTTGTCAATACGACAACAATACCAACATAGTGAGTACTGCAAACTAAAGTAAAATGAAGATGAACAACTGACCTTTGTCAAACGTGGATTAGAGTCAAGTACCCGCCTCAAACCGTCATCTGTGATGCGGGAACACTCCAACAAACTCAAGCATTGTAAGTTACCTTGAGCCCTGCTAGTCAATTGCAAGAGGATATCGTCACTGATCTCATTCAATGGGCTTTCAATGTGAATGCTCCTCCATAATAAAGGATCATTCTTGACAGTCACCTGCAATGACCTACAAACACTTTCTACATTCAAAAGATCCTTCACTCCAAGGTAACCAAGAGCAAAAGATAAAGCCTCATGAGGGGCTCCTTCATCTTCACCAACAGAGCAAGACGTCGCACAAGCCGCTGCTTCCATAGTCTCGGGTAAAAAACTGCCTGAACCTACATTATTATTGACACCTGCAATGTCCCCCACATTGCAAGCTGAGCCAAGACCAACATGGGCCAAGGCGTCCCTCATATCTCTCTCCCCAATAAACCAATTAACTTGATCACCTCTATTCAGTTCAACAGTGCTCTGACTCTTCAAAAATGTCGATGGGTGCTTGTCAGATTCTCCAAAAGTAGCGCATTTTTGGAGAATCCGACACGGGTGAGGCATCGAAAGTGAAGAGTCCGCGCAACTTAGGTCATCAGACCGAACGTGATGACTACTAGGGAATGATTGATGGAACCTCATAGCATCATTCCAAATATAATTCAAACCCGCAAACAAACCATAGTCCTCATTATTACTCGGACCAACATGGTTATTTCTCCTACATCCACCATAATCAACTCCCAAATCCTCAAGCCAACCACTAATAGCAGTAATCGTCGTGCTTATATCCATGCCAAATGGATCAGCAGGGAGAAGGTCAACGATATCCCCCGATACCGACTCTGACGAATCACAATTCTCTACTCTTTTTCCCCCATAACCGTAATCAAACCCCGACCGGGCAAAATTCTCCACATTTTTCTCAGGAACACCCTCAACTAAATACCCATTAACAATTCTCATCGGCGCTACCAAATTATCCTCAGATATGTGTGCCGGAAAGACAGGCCGATGCGAAAAATTCAACGCCATTTATCGTTTAGATCAACTCTAAAAACAGCTAAAACTAAAACTCTTCTCTAGAACACCTAAAAGGATTAATTTTTTTTCTTTTTCTTTTTCTTTTTTTTCCTTTCTCTCTTTTTTATTAGATTCAATTAACAAGGAAACCCTCAATTTAGGATGGTAACCTAAAATCTCAACGCACCTAAAATCTCACCGAGCTTCTTGTAAAGAACCCTAAACAAATCTGAATAATACAATAAAATCGCAGTTTTTCCAAATTTTTTTTTAATATACAAAATGATAAGAAAGAATGAATGAGTATTTGGCAGATTATACGAAAAAACTTAACAAACCTAGGGTTTGCAAAGAATGTGGAAAAATAGAATAATTAGTAACGATTAAAAAAAAAGGATAATTGGGAGAGATTAAGACAACCTGAATTAGCGTACAAAACAAACCCTAATTTGCTCACACAAAAGAACACAATCGACAGATAGAAAAGGCTTTAATTTCCTCGGGGTAATCGAATCGGCGATTAATTGAAAAAATCGGGGGAATTGAAATGAAATTTCGTTTAAATCGAATTGAAATTGAGATTCGAAATCTGTCGATCGAGCTCAAAAGAGAGAGCGAAATATATAAAATAAAAAGAAAATAGTTTTGTTTTTTTGGAGTAGAAAAGAAAATAAAATCTAAGGGTACCTGATTTTGAGGTGAGGGGAAAATGAGAGGGGGGGGGGGGGGGAGGGGGTAAGGGGGAATTGTGGAATTCTGTATGAATTAGGAGAGCTGAAAACGAAACCGACACGTGTCCGGTGACTAATTCTTTTGTGTATGAATTAGGAGAGTTAAAAAGAAGAACCGACACGTGTCCGGTGACTAATTCTTAGAGGTAATTACGGTAAAAGTCGTGGCGGGAATGCAATGGTATTTCCCTCCTTAATTTTGGACTCTATTTTTGCGCTTCTACACTCGTTATCCATATCGACTACTTAGGGATTGTTTGGTAGGACGTATCAATAATATTGGAATTAATTATGATGGCATTGTTTTTATTGACATTGTGATTTGTTGTATTAAATGAATAGGATGTATTAAGATACAAATAATAATACTGAATAAGGTGGATTAGAATAGGGTATTTATAAGAATAGTATCGAATAGAGTGTAAAATTAATACAAATATTAGTTATACATAAGTTAAAAAATATTACCAAAAAAGAATTATATAATCTAAAAAATAATACGTATATTATTTTCTCTAATATGTTCTGCCTAACGACCCCTTAATATTTTTCTTCTAGATATTTGGTATTACTACTCAGGAGAAAGGAGCACATCCAACTGTAGTTGGATGTAACTAGGGGTGTTTGTCGGTTCGGTTCGGTTTTGTGAATTACTAGTTAGGTTTAACAATTTTCGATTTGAAAATACGCTAAACCAAAACTAAATTGATAAGATATTCATTATCGGTTTTCGATTTATCGATTTTGGTCCTTAACGGTTTAGTTTTCAATTTAACCAATAAGAAAATAGTCCGCTAATTTATTTACTTTTGCTTTCTCTTATTTTTCTTTGTTCATATATACATTGCCTTCATGCATAAAGTCTACACAAAGACAAAAACTATAAAATGCACTATAGTAATCTTTTGAAAATAAAACAAGGGTAGTTCTTAGTTCATTTGTTCATAAACAAGGCCAATTTCTTCAAAAAAACACCAACAACAAGACAAACTATAAAATGCAAAAGAAAGCAGTAAGCAGCACCACCACCAAGCCAACAACTTCAAAGATCCAAAGCTGAGAGAACTCGTAAGCCCTAGTTTCGTTTGAGAAGTGAGGGGGAGAGGCATCGCAAGCCCTAGTTCGTATGAGAATTGAGAGAATATAATTAGAATAAGCGTGCCAGCGGTAAGTAATATAGAAATAGGGTTTGTATTTAAAATTATAATTTAAAGCCACTAATATATAATTAGGGGACAACATGTAATTTTAATACTAAGCTTATTTAGGTTATTGGTTTAACCGTTAACTAAATCCTTAAAATCAAACCGAACCGATAACCCAATAAATTTTTTTACAAAACTGTTTACAAACCGTAACCTGATATCAATAAACCAATAGCGTTTTGATTGATTTGGTTTATCCGTTAAACTGGTTTTTGCACACCCCTAGATGTAACATTATTTTTCGCTTCAACACTCGTTATACATATGGACTACTTTAATAATTTTCTTCTGGATATTGTGTACTACACCCTTGGCCTTAAATTATGAGTCTTGTTTTCTTTTAAATACTCCTTAAGAAAACATTAATTAAGAATATCTTTTGATTACTTTATTATTATTAATGTCTTAAGATATAATTTCTCTTCACCAGATATTTACTTTATTTATGTGTTATTTCCTCATAATTGAGATATTTGTAGTCTTCGATGGATACTGCTACAGATTGAACAAAAATTTTAAAAATTCTTTTATTCTAAAATAACAAATAATGTTTGAGACATCTATTATTACGACGGATAATTGGAGATGGATGGAGTACATAGGAAAAAGGAGCACATCCAATTATGGGTGGATGTAACATTATTTTTCTACACAATAACCTCTTGCGGATGGTTTTCGTTAATGGTATTGAAATAATTAATCATGTTATTAAATTTCGCATACGATATATAATACCGTGTTTGATTGGCTGCATGAAAAAAATAATACCCCCTCCGTTTCAATTTATATGAATCCATTTAACTTGACACGACATTTAAGAAAGAGTGAAGACTTTTGAAACCTGTGGTTCAAAATAAGTCTTGAATATTTGTGTGGTTGTAGGTTATTTCATAAAGTGAATTTGTTTTCAAATTAGAAAAGAGGTCATTCATTTTGGCACGAATTAAAAAGAAAATAGGTTCACATAAATTGAAACAGAGGGAATAGTTGCCTAATTAATACAGTACAATATTTGGTCGATGGTATCCAATAATTTATGTATATTTTATGCGAGATGGAACATAAAATAAGAAATGTGCATTAGCAATGCGCGATTAATCTTCTAAAATAATATTATAAATCATTGCATAATAATCTTTTTATAATTAATCACTGCATAAATAGTTCACATAATAAAATAAAAGTTACATAATTAATATTTAAATCAAACAACCCTTAGAAGTAGGAGTGTCAAATTTGGCCCAAAAGGTGATTGCCCGTCCAATTCGCCCAAAATTTTATGGGTTGGGTTTAAGATAATTTCACATTGGGCTGATTTTAGCCCAACCCAATATAACTCATTTTAAAATGATCTTCAACTTAGCCCACCCAATTCTAGCCCCTTTTTAAGATTTACTTAAATTTGGATTTATTGCTTGAGTTTACTCTATTTTTTATTATGTATACACTTTTTTTTGTATCATGTACCTTATAAGTTTGTAGTGTGTTTGATATGAAAGGAAATATTTTTCACGGAAAATGTTTTGCTTGAAAATATTTACCACGGAAAATGTTTTCCTCAAAAATATTTTTGAAAAATCCGCGAAAATATTTTTCGCAAAAAATGTATTTCTAGAAAATATTTTCCACGAAAATGTTTTTCTAGAAAATAGACCCTTCAAAAAAATTGGGTCAAGTTGGGTGGGTCATGACCCAACCCATTTTTAGCCCATTTCAGCCCGAGTAACTTTTGGGTCAATGTTAGCCCAACCTATTTATCACCTCAGCCCAACCCGCCCATTTGACACCCCTACTTAGAAGGGGCAATTCGCAGAATTGCCCTTCTTTTGGGTGGTCTTTAAATTTTGCCCCTCATATTTGAAATCTTTAAATTTTTCCCTTCGGCTAAAACCCATGGGTTTCAGGATACCACTTTTGTCACGACCCGACTAGGGGCCATGATGGGTACCCGGGACTAACCACCGAGCACCACTCATTCTATTGCTTATCATACTCATTAAACGTACATTCATTACTTTATACTCAATCATAGGAAAATCATTTTTCATTTGGAAACATAATTACTTTTATATACATAAGCCCTTCGGCTATCAAAATAATAATATAGATACAATAGTAACATCGTAAGACCATACTACCCACACATGCGTATCTACGAGCCTCTACTAGAGTACTAGACATATAGACGGGATAGGACCCCGTCGTGCCCAAAACATATATGTACACAAAATAGTGAAACAATGGCACCTCCGGAATAATGGAGTGCTCTCAAAAGTCTGCTTATCGACTTCTATAAATCAGGGTCGCCTCCTTGTCTACCTGTGGACATGAACACAGCGTCCAAAGAAAACGGACGTCAGTACGACTATTGTACTGAGTATGTAAGGCATGAATGAAATGAACATAATAGAGAAATCATAGGACATAAGATGAAGATATAACCTGCGTAACTTTTAAGGGTGGATACCTTTCATGCCTATATCATATATAATCATAGTACATGTATCGTCATAGCGCATACATCATCGTATCATATATATATATATATATATCGTAGTACCGTATCTGCTCATACATATAAAGCATTATCCGTATTCAGTCACGTAGCGACTCGACAATATCCGTATTCGGCCACGTAGTGGCTCGACAATATCACATGCATGTCTTCCGTACCCGGTCATAACAAGGCTCGGTATATCCCATCATCATCATTTCCATCACTATGGAAATCTTTTATCATCACATACATCTCATAAGCTTATCATAACTTTTCATAGAGCATACAATTGAATTTAAAGTCAATCTATGAAAATCATATCATATTCGTAGCATGAACTTCGTATAAATATCACATGATAGACTTTATAATCTCTAGACTTAGGCTCATCATTACCATCATCGCATTTATGGAATATCTCTTACCTTTATCTCATATGAAATCCTCTATGAACATAGACTCGTAATTTTTCGGAACATTGGTCATAGAACATGCATTAGAGCTCATAGACAATCTATAACAGTATCGGGGTGACATAAGGTCGAGAACCCCCGATAACATTATGGAGTGATCATATACATCATGTCTCACCTTGAAGGAACTAATATTTTAAGGTGAGTGTACACCATGAACAATATCAAGGGATCGTAAATAGGATCATTAACTTCATAGACATCATTTCTTGCTTTAGAATCTCTAGGCTTAAACTTATCATCATTATTATCATATTCATGACATATTCCTCATCTTTATCTCATAAGAAGATCTTTATCAATGTTGACTCATAGTTCCCGGAATGTAAGAAAGTCATGGAGAAGTAGGGAAAATAATATCCTAGGAATCATATATAAGGATCATTAGTTTCGTAGGAATGTCGTATCATGAGCTTTAGGACTTCTATACTTAGATTCGTCATCGGTATTGTCATGCTCGTAACGTATCTCTTTTCTTTATCTTGTATGAAGCTCTTCATAATCGTAAGCTCATAATTTTCGATATGTAGAAAAATCATGGAAAGATAGAAGGATTCATGCCATACATGCCTTAGAAAAAAGGGACTAGCCTCACATACCTTTTCCTTTAGCTATTCTACCGCTTGATCGTTCTCCTTCAATGCTCACGTCTTTACCTTCAAGGGAGTTCGTATTAACATTAGTTAGACGATTATAAGAACGTGCTTACTAAAGCTAGAGAAAATTTGGCGGCATTTCCTTTGTTTCTACTACTTTCTCCATATCTTATATCAATTCCTAAACATCCATAACAACATTCACAATATTATAGGCAACAATCATCATTCATCTACATTATCCACATTTCACAATTTCACTTCAATTCCTCCATAATCATGGTCATGGTTCACTATTGCGTTTTCTCACATATAATACTTACCCCATGTTATAAATGTCATTTATAGCTTACTTATAATCACCACATATCAATATTCATGACTCACTCCAAACTACTACTCAAAATGTCACTATTCCCATATTCATAATCCATTTTCTATATCCTTCTACGATCCAAGTGTTTCCACTTTTCAATACCTTAAATAACATGGAAATATCATAAAACTTACCTTAGATAGTGTAGAAATAAGCCTTGAGTTGAAATACTTCTCTTGCACCAAAACCCCAGTTCACTTCCATTGATATTCCTTGACTTGGATGAGCTTTAATGTGTTTCTTACACTTAATTTTGTGGGTTTGATGAAGTGGATCTTTAGTTTCACTTGGATTCTTGTATATGAAGTGTTTGGAAGGTTCTAGAGAACTCTTGAGTCGTGGAGGAGAAATGGGAATGAAAATAATGAACTTGGGTCTCTTATTTAAAAACTTAAAATCTGTCCCGTGATAATTATACGGACACTTATACGGTCCGTATAAATTTATACGGTCCGTATAAGTGACCGTGAAATCACCCCGTCAAATTCTTGCTTTTCTGTTCATTATACGGCACATTATACGGTCCGTATAAGTGACTGTATAATCCCATCAGTGAGGGACTTCACTGTGACGATTCTGCGGTTCATTATACGGACCGTATAATCGGCCATAGAACCCATCTTTTCTCCGATCTTGTTCTCGTCACTTTGTTTGATCTCCAATCCTTATGGAACCTTCTTGATACTTGTTTAACACCTCGTTAACAATCTAGGGAACATTATAACTCTTCTCCAAAACATTATTAAGCCATCATTAATTCGATACTCGTAAATCCTGCCCGACATACAACATATACCTTGCTTTTCTTAACAACTTTCGTCTCCTACCTCAAATGTCCTTGAAATCTTATTTAAAATCTTCAAACGTTATATCTTACTTATTAAAACATCGTACACGTTGTTGACACCCGATTTTGTCCCTCCTTTATTTCAATTTATTTTCTGGAGCTTCTAAATTTATTAACAAGCTAAATATTTTATTTTCACTACTATTTTTTATTTCTACTACTATTAATACCGTTACCTTCATTTTCACTATTCTTACTAGTATTACTTTATCACAAATTTTAAACGGTTCGCCATCGTTTCATTTTAGGATTCGTACTCGTTAAATTAATTTTTACTTTATATACACTAATTACTATTTGTCTTCACATAATATATTTTGTACTAATTATTAAATGAGAAGCCCAAAATGATTAAATAGAGAAGGAAGGATCCACATTTTTTAGCCAAATTAATGGCACAAACCACCAGCCCATTACCCCTAAAACTTTCGGACCAGATGAACCCATTTTCCCTTTCACTCGGTCCAGCCCAATTAATTCCTAAACTACCCACATGACCAGCCCATACCCACCTTACCCGACCCCGCCCTGTCCGTTGGCTACAATGAAAGAAAGGAAACCTAAATCCTTTCAATCAGACGTCTCTCTTCTCTCTTTACCCTACTCTCTTCTCCCTTCCACTTTCAGATGGCTGCCACGCCCTCCTTCAACAATCACAGACTGTGACATCCCCATTTTCGTGCAATATGCACAGCTCTTCTCTCCTTTCCTCTCCCCTCGATTTTCTAGTGAAAACCCAAATCTCCTTTCACCATTACAAGACTTTGCCCCACCATTTTGGTGAAAATTTTCAGATGCTACCCGAGCTCTTTTTGCTTTATTCCACGGATCCTTTGATTCCAAATCAAATTCATGACCAGAGATTTGTCATGGGTTATTGTCTATGTTGACCCGAATCAGTCCTTTTCTCTTCTCTCTTCCGTCATGATTTTGACCTCTCACAACGACTACATTTCAGAGTTGGAAATCCCGCTCATTTTGTTTTTCGAACCACAAAAACCTATAAATATGATCTTAAGTGATAGCCGAAAAGGGGAGACTGAAATTTGAAAAAAAAAAAACGAACCCTACTGGCATTCAAAATTCTTGAGACAAACGGAATTTCCCTTTTTTTTCAAACAAGAGTATACTGATTTTGTTGATATCGAGACTCTCGATTCGAACGGTTTGTCGAATTTGAGTTCGTCGTGTTCGAGCGTGGATTCGCGACCACCGCACCCTGTTCACTGCACCACGAACAGGTAAAACTGATGTATTTCGACTTATTCTTCCGTTAGAATTCCGTTAGTATAGCAAATCATGGTGTGATGTCTTGTTGCTATCATTTCACTCAAATCTATGCTTAGCGTTACTGTTTGGATTGGTTTAGGCACTAGCATATTTTAAGTTTGTTATTGTTGTGTGACTTTGTTCCAGCATGTGTTACGTTTTGTCGATGTTTTAGATTAACTTCCAAGTACAGGGTTATATGTTTGTTAGTCTGGTTCCATCTAGTTTGTCCAGCATGTAATTATATGTTGGTTTGGTTCTCCTTTAATGATGTTGGAATATTCTGGTTTTAATTTAGTTTGGGGTTTCCACAGTATAATGTTTGGTAGCATCTATATGCTCCTGTCTTATTTTAGTTTAGTTTAATTTCAGTTTCGTTTTTAGGCGTTCGTACGAGTTCATGTGGGAATGCTTACATCGATAGCGTTTGGTTTCTAATTTGGCATGGCCACAATTATTAATCCTGTCAAATTAGCTTAACCACCTGTTAGTTCTCAATTAAGATGAGCTTGCTTCCATTAAACGTATGTTTGTTTGCTTCTGTTTGTGTCTGTTAAGCTTGTCGAAGAAATCCTACACATATAACTACTTTTACCGGTTTCTGAATATCATGTATACCATTCGTGTTCTGTCTCTTAAATCGCTTCTATGAATTCCCTAAATGTGTTATTACATGGTAGAACTTTCTTGTTTCGGGAAACATCAGCTTTGTGCACTCCTCATTTCTTCAGATTCCGCCTAGTAGTCTTTTTTTTTCATTTCAATCAACTCATCAATACATTGTGAATGTTTGAGAATTTGGGTGTGTATATGAACCATGAAATACAATATAACGAACTGGTCCCCTGTTGTTTGAATTTGATGTCCCATTTCTACATTCGTTAAATATGTCCATTTACCAATATGAATATCCCTATTGAATGCTGCTGCTTTGTGTGAATTGGTGTCGGGTTAACTGGTCCAGTCTGCTTTCCGTGTGGACTGATTTTATATGTGTCAACAGCTCAACTATTTATTTTTCCACTTGTTGTTTAATTTGGTTTAAGATGTGCAATTCTGAAATTATTTCCTGCCCGTGCATTCCTACCTGTTTGTATCAATGTACTCTTTGAGCTCATATACATGTTAATCTTAGATGCACACTCTAATACATCATCTAACTAAGTTAGAAACACACACACACACACATGCGGTCTGCTGAATCTCGAACCATTGCCGTGACCTTGCCTCTGCATATTTGCTGGTTTGATATGTCATTTCCTTTATATGAGGGTATTTTGATTTTCCTTCTTTGAGTTGTGAAATTTTTGTATTACTAAGTATCTGATCACATACTAATTCCTTTTCTTTTTATTTTTTGTGCATGACCATCCATACGAGTTGCTTGGACTCATCTTCTTCCGCATTCGGTGTTGGGCTAAAAGCCCAACGAAATCTCCTTGAGTCATTCCCATCAGCCCACCTGCGGCAATGTATAACAAAGGTCTACTGGGCCGAAGCCCAACAGTAGCGGATTACAGCAGTTCAGAAAATGGGCTAAGCCCATTTAGTTATTTGCTCTTTTATTTATTGTGTGTGTTTGATTTGTATTATAAGACTAACATTTTGTCTTATTTTTGTTTTCTTGACTTAGACGGATCTTGGCGGGGTTTGTAGGATTTCTATTTTTTTTTTAAGATTAGGTGATCGTTTAAAAAACTCAGAATGGAATTAATGTTGGTATCTATAAAATTTTGGGCTAAACAAGATGATTTCCAAAAGGGAAGCGGAAGGCTAAACAGTAACTGTACATTTCAAATAAATCATGTTGATTTCAAAATACTCTAAAGTAATGTAGACTTGTATCATTTTTAGGCATCAAAATCCTTTCAGACCTCTAATGATTTCGTCATATTTAATACTAAAACCTTAAAGTCATATTCATATTTATCTTCTAATGATCCTTCACTTTATTAGTTGGTATAATTTATTTTTCACAAATATTCATAAAACGTCGCACACTTTCTTTAGTTTACCTATAGCTGAACTCTTTTATGCAAATTAGTATTTTCCATCAGTCCTATTTTAACTAGTATTCCTACCCGTCTATCTACAACTTTAGCAATACTTACAAAGCTACGTTCTTTTCTATAATACTACATTTACACTTAGCCTAATTAAATTTTAAGTCCGGTCGGATTAACCATTATTAATGGAATTTAGAGGATGCCTAATACCTTCCCTCTAGATTAGTTGAACCCGTACCTAGAATCTTTTGGTTTCGTAGACTTTACAATAATATCAACTTTAGATAATTACTTTAATAAACTTTAGGTGTCCTAATTCACCGTTAATAATTAGGTGGCGACTCCTAACTTTAAATAACCCCGGAATTACCCGGATGTTGTAAACTATTTTGATCCCGGTTAAAATAGGGTATAACCCACGTCGTGCCCTTCGTTAGTCTATTCACTGTCCGTTTATGGAAAATTTTCCGAGGTGTAACATTCTTCCCCCCTTTTGGAACATTCATCCTCGAATGTTAAGTACTCGGGATTTCTACTAAAATTTCGCCAGAGTTTCCCCTGTAATATGACACTACCGTCCTGTCACAACAGCCCACAATAACATTGCCTCACAGGGCCACAACACAATAACAACATAAGTTGGCGACACCCATATGCATAAAAGAAAACACACAGTCAAAATTTTAAAAAAATTCGTAAGGCAGAGTTTAAATTTCGCTATGCTCCCACCGGCATACACTTGTGAAGGAATTACCAAAGTTATTCCGGACCCGGCATACTTATGCCTTATGGGCAGACTTGGCATAAGTATGCCGGGTCTGGTATAACTTTGATAATTCCTTCACAAGTTTATGCCGAGTCCGGCATAAAAGTTTGCCCATTAAAAGTATGTCCCCACCGGCATAAACTTGTTAAGGAATTACCAAAGTTATGCCGGACCCGGCATACTTATGCCAAGTCTGCCCATAAGGCATGAGTATGCCGGGTCCGGCATAAATTTGGTAATTTCTTAACAAGTGTATGCTAGGTCCGGCATACACGCGACCCAAATCTTGTCTTGCAATATTTTTTTTTTTAATTTATGCTTGAGCGGGGGTTCGAACTCCGAACCTCATGATTTCTGCGTGAATGCTCAGAGTTGCAATGCGAAGGGCAAAAATTAAGGACCAGCAATATGAAGGGCATAATTTAAAGATCACAAATATAAGGGGCAAAATTTAAAGACCACCCCAAAAGAAGGGCAATCCACGCAAAAAAATGACTTAGAAGTGTTATTCATGTTGCGGAGATACTAGAGGGTTTAACATTTTTCAGGCCAGTAAGAATTTTGTTTTTTTGTACCTTGACTTTTTTAAAAAACCAAACTATCAGATTTCCTAATGATAAACGCAAGTTGATACTATAAAGATAGGCAACCCTACTTTAAATAATCTAAGTGGTCGTTTGGTGCATGGCCAAAATTATATCGGGATTATAATCCCGGGACTAATTTATCTCATATTTTGGGACTATTTTATACCATCTAGGAGATGGTATAAAATAGTCCCAGGATAAGTGGTATAAGAAGATATATCCCAGCTTATACCATGGGATGCATTTTATACTTTGTTTGGTACAAGGTATAAATTTATCCCAGGATAAATTTATACTTTCTACCAAACATGGTACAAAAATTAGTGCTGGGATATCCCAGCTTATACCTTCTACCAAACGACCCCTAATGGTATAATAAATAAGCTAACACGTTATTACCATTAGGGGTGTTCATGGTTCGGTTTGGGTCGGTTATTGGTTAAAACCATAACCAAACCAATTTAGTCGGTTTTTAAATGTCTAAAACCATAACCAAACCAAGTAGAATAATAACCACCGGTTTGGTTATTGTCGTTTGGTTCGGTTTTTCGGTTTATGACTAACCGTGACAATTCAAATATTCTCTCTCTACGTTCTTCAAATTTCTTATGAAGCTCTTTTTTCCTCACGGCCCACAAGGGTGAACTTTGCTGCATATTGAGGGAAAGACACGCTGTTGGCAAATCAGGTGGACCAAACTTGTAACGCAGTTTAGATTCAAAAGCACAAGTCAAACAAAGGTTTCAAAATACAAACAACCCTTATGCTTACGACTTATTAGAGTTGGGCTTGGATTGTTGGACATATTCTTTTAAGACATGAGCCTTAAAAATAAGTAGACCAAAATTAAATTAATAATTAAAAGGTATAAAATATCTTTAATTATTTATGAAAAGCTAATATTATACATATAAATAATTATAAATTTTATGTATATAATTATCGATTTGGTTCGGTTATTTATTCGGTTATTTTTTACTATAACCATAACCAAACCAAATATTATCGGTTTTTCAAATTTAAAACCAAACCAAACCAAACCAAATGTCGGTTATTTTATTCGGTTTGGTTAAATTTTCGGTTTGGTTTTGGTTTTAACCAAAACTGTGAACAGCCCTAATTACCATATCTTGATAGTGTTATGTTAAACAGATTATAACAAGTTATGTATCAAAGGGAAAAGGGTTCAAAACACACTTCAACTTTGGCCGAAATTACTCTACACACTTCAACTTTGCGGTGGTCCTATGACCCTCCTGGACTATTTTAAAGTGGAATTATTACCTCCGTAAAAAATCGAAACCAAATTTATGTCCAGGGGTGAAATACACGCGCCTGACACTGTATTTACCATTAATTTTTTTTTTTCTTCAGAATTTTCCCTACTTCTTCTTTATTTCTCTAATCTTTCTATACCTTCTTCCACCATTAACACACAACCTCTCAATTTAGACCTTTACTACGTAGAGGATCTCACATTAAAATCCAACAAAAACTCCCTTTTAGACTAAATTAGCAAAAACTCCATTGAGAAATTCAAATCAATAGAAAACCCAAATCATCTGAAAAACCAAATTCACATTTTGCGGCCATCATCCCGATTGATCTGAAGATTCGGGACTCCGAATTTTATTTGATTTTATCTTGTGGGTTTCGAGGGACAAAGAGGAGATGAAATCAAAGAAAGAAAGGGGTCACCGGAGTTGAAGAGAGAGATGGCGGAGCTCGGCGAATTTTCGATTATCCAATGGCGATTAATCTGTTGAAAACTCATAGGTTGAGTTCCTTGAAAGCAAACTTGTTGAAGAGCATCAATGCTTCATTTGTTAATGGTGGTTGAGAAACCCAACAAAGGGGATGAAGAGAAACATATGAAAAGAAAAATGAAAAAAAGAAAAATAGATATTTCTAAAAACTGCTTATAAAATAAATTTTAGACATTTTCGTTTCTTCTCTCTCACATACAATCTCTTTGTCACCTCAGCACCTAGAGAGCTAATAATTTCACTTTAAAGTAGTTTAGGGGGGCATAGGACCCCGCAAAGTTGAAGTGTATTATATCAATTTCGGCTAAAATTGAAGTGTGTTTTGAACCTTTTCAGTATATTAAAAACTACTTAGTTGGTCGTAGTTACCAATAATAGGGTCACATAATCTGATGGTACAAATATTTTAATTTGTCATTCAATAAAAGATAAATCCTTGTCAATGTTAGTATATAAATTTTATGTGCTAATTGTTTATCATATTTACAACATTATGTTCAGTTACCTCTAAATTCTAATGATGGTTCAAAATAAGTAATATGTAAAATAAAATAAATAATCTATTATAACAAGTTGAATCATATTAACAGTTCAAATACATAATAATAATAAGGTTATCGCAAGAATGCTCCAAAAACTTATAACCTAGTAATATTGGATATATTCATATTCACAATAAGTGTGAATTCGAGTTTCGTGACGCCCTTTTCTTCTCCATTTTTTTTTTTTAATTTTCATTTTTTTTTCCTTAAAAGAGAAAAAAGAGGTAAAATGATGGAGACTCCAAACAAATCCATATGAAAAGAAGACTGAATAGGATATGCATAGATGATGGAGTGCAATTTGATAGGCCAGTCATAAACAACCAAGGATTCTTGGAGATTTTCTTGGATTTTCTTTCCTATGCATCTTTAACGTTTTCAAATATAATGCATAATACATATATACAATCCGGAAATTATTTACAAAGACAATGGAAAATTAACGTTTAAGTTGGAATTTTATCTTCTCAGATATTGCCTCTGTCTTTTTCGCTTTTTTTTTTTTTGTTTTGTTTTGATTGAAAATAAGTGTCCATTATATAATCAAGAAGGTATTAATTGTTTTCTTCCAAATTTATCTCTATTTAGATGAGTAAATTTTAAAGTAATCAAGAAACTTTATTAAATAAGTATTGTTTAATTAAGGGTAAATTAGTCCAAGTACCTTATTTTTTACTAAAAGTTAAGTATATATATTTAAGAGGTGTGTCAAAGGACAAAAGGATACTTATTATGGACGGAGGAAGTAATGATTAATTGAGATAGGTGTGATTATTAATTTGGTGAAAGATATACATTTGATACACGAGGATGGAGGGGTATGGGGTTGGTACATTATATGAGGTTTGAGATCGTTCTCATTTTTCCGAAGTTACTTCTATATAAGTAACTAGACGGCCTATCCCCGTCCTGCATACGGACTCAACACTTTAGATTATAATATATCTCAGTATGTGTAGTTGTGTTTAGATAGTGATAATATATATATATATATACTATGTTCAAAACACGATTAATATAACATTGTAGTTTGTGCTTCGTATCTAAAACTTTATTATATTAGTGTTTGCTACGAATACAAAATCGGCAAAAAATTATTAATATTTTTTAAAAGAGAAGACTTGTTTAAAAGGAAACTATTTTCCTCTCTTTGAGATAAAACAATAGCAATATTTAAGCATCAGTTGATACTTTCAATTTTAATTCGATTAATTTAAAGATGTAAAATACTTATTATTTTTTTATCAAATTTTGATTTGGATAATTCTAATTCAAATTATTAAATTAATTTTACATGTTTAAAACGAAACAAAGTAGAAATTGATTTTCTATTTAAATGAAGAAATACTATTTTTTAATTTTTGGTAAATATTCTCGGTTTAGCTCATTTTACTTGTCATGTTGTCTTTTGCATGATTTTTTAAGAAAACGTCGATTAGAATTATAATTTGACTAATTTAACTTATTCATTATTTGATCTCCAATTGATATATATTTTTTTTTACGACATGAATCTTTTTTCACATTTATTAGAGTAAAAATAAAAATGAAAAAGTAATCAAATTCTATCTTATTTTAAAATATAAATATTTAAGTATATTTATTTTAGTAAACATAACAAATAAAAAATCATACAATTTTTTTTTATATTAGCCTGAGATCTAATCTAAATATTGAATTGTTGTATTTACTCCCACTAATGGATTGATACGCATGTGACAATGAATCCATCATTATTGACTTAATGGGATACTTTGGAAATTACATAAATATTGTTTGATTTTTTAATATGGAGTGCACTTTTCATTTTGGACATTATTAATTTTCACTATTTTTATGCATATATATATATATATATATATATATATATATATATACACACACACACTATGTTCAAAACACGATTAATATAACATTGTAGTTTGTACTCCGTATCTAAAACTTTAGTATATTAGTGTTTACTATGAATACAAAGTCTGCACTTTTTTTTTGACATTATTTTTTTTTAATATGGGGTTCACTTTTTTTTTATATTGTTTGATTTTGTTAATATGGGGTCTACTTTTTTTTTTACAATGAGTTTGGAGATGGTGGGTTACACGTTTTTTTTTTTTTTTATATTGCTTGATGTTGTTTAGTATGAGGTCCACCCTTTATGGGGTGCACTTTTTTTTTTGACATTATTAGTTTGTACTATTTTTATGCATATAATATATATACATATACTATGTTCAAAACACGATTAATATAACATTGTAGTTTGTGCTCCGTATCTAAAACTTTATTATATTAGTGTTTGCTATGAATACAAAGCCAACACTTTTTTTTAACATTATATTTTTTTTAATATGGGGTTCACTTTTTTTTTTTAATATTGCTTGATTTTGATAATATAGGGTCCACTTTTTTTTTCCCATGAGTTTGGAGATGGTGAGTTTCACTTTTTTTTCTTCCTTTTTTTTTATTGCTCGGTATTATTTAGTATGGGGCCCACCCTTTTTTTTAAGGGACAACGGACGACGAAGCATAGGTCTAAACCCATGGTTTATATAGTTTTTTTTTTTTTTTTTTTTTTTTTATATTGCTTGGTGTTGTTTAGTATGGGGCCCACCTTTTTGGACATTATTAGTTTGCACTATTTTTATGCAAATATATATATATATATATATATATATATATATATATATATATATATATATATATATATATATACTATGTTCAAAACACGATTGATATAACATTGTAATTTGTGCTCCGTATCTAAAACTTTATTATTTTTTTAATATGGGATTCACTTCTTTTTTTTAATATATTGCTTGATTTTGTCAATATGGGATACTATGTTCAAAACACTATTAATATAATATTGTAGTTTGTGCTCCGTATTTAAAACTTTATTATATTAGCGTTTGCTACGAATACACACGTGGCAATGAATCCATCATTATTAACTTAATGAGATACTTTGGAAATTACATTAATATTGTTTGATTTTTTAATACGGGGTGCACTTTTTTTTTTCGACATTATTAATTTGCACTATTTTTATGCATATATATATATATATATATATATATATATATATATATATATATATATATATATATATATTTGAATTATGGGGCCCACAATTTTTTTTTTTTGCACTTTTTTTTTTGACATTGTTTGTTTTTTTAATATGGGATTCACTTTTTTTTTTTTTTTTTAATATATTGCTTGATTTTGTCAATAAGGGATACTATGTTCAAAACACGATTAATATAACATTGTAGTTTGTGCTCCGTATTTAAAATTTTATTATATTAGTGTTTGCTACGAATACACACGTGGCAATGAATCCATCATTATTGACTTAATGAGATACTTTGTAAATTACATGAATATTGTTTAATTTTTTAATATGGGGTGCACATTTTTTTTGGACATTATTAATTTGCACTATTTTTTTAATATTAGTTGTTGTTTAATATATATGAGGCTCACAATTTTTTTATATATATATTAGATGTTGTTTAATAATATATAATATATGGGTCCCACAATGTTTTTTAATTATTATTAAATTGGAAACGGACGACGATAAAGTGAGGCCCAACCGGCCTTTCTATATTGTAGAAATTACATTAACATAATGAAACATTATCATAATGTAATTAACTTTCAGCATTTTAAATTCATTTTACTATTCGAAATTTAAATATTGATGCGATACTATTTTTTATCAAGTATTTTTTCTACAATTTATATGATATATTTTTTAGTCTAAATCGAAAAGCAAGGGTGAATCCACTATAAAAGTTATAGATTCGGCATAACCTAAAAGCTTTAGCACAACTGCTTATATTAAAAATTCACTTGATGTACATAAATAATCTATTGAAAACACAATAAATAAAAAGAGTTGTTGTCTCGCAAACTTAAATTTTGAACCCGCTTCGGCCGAGAAGAATGTCATATTACATTATTAAAAAATAATTTAATTTTAGTTTTTTTAATATATCTTTAATGGGATCATTTATATTCATGCCAATATTTATGGTTTGTTTTACATCACATAAATTGAAACAAAACCTTTTGCAATTACTTCAATATTTTTCTTCTAGTACTATTATTATTAGGGTTGTTTGGTTGGTGGGATAAAGATAAAAATCTCTAAATAAAATGCGAGATTATTATATCCTGCATTTGGCTATACGACATTCACTGCTACAAAGTCAGAATTGACAACAACTCTTTGGCAACAAAAATAATATTGTTGGCAAAGTTCAATATTTGGCAATAACTTTAGTTTTATTGCTGACACATATGATGAAACTTTTAAAAATGAACTTTTTTTGTTACTAAACAATTTAATTTTGTTATCATATATTGACAATTGTTGCAAAAAACATTTTTGGCAACAACAAAAAAGTTGTTGCACGCTGTTGCAGTAACAACTGATAGGAAAAGTTTATGTAACAATAAAAAATTATTGTTATCAAAAGTAATTTTTACAACAATAATCAATCCTATTTGCAACAAAAATAATTATTGGCAAATGTTTCTTTCTTGCAGTGATTATTATATCCTGCTACAAAATGACCCTTATAATATACACTAGATGGCCTATGCCCGTGCTGCGCACAGGCCCAACACTTCGGATTATAGTGTATCTATGTATATGTAGTTGTGTTTAGATAATGATAATATATATATATATATATATATATATATATATATATATATATATATATATATATATATATATATATATATATATACTATGTTCAAAATATGATTAATATAACATTGTAGTTTGTGCTCCGTATCTAGAACTTTATTTTATTCGTGTTTGCTACGAAAATTTATTAATACTTTTTAAAAGAGAAGACTTGTTTAAAAGGAAACTATTTTCCTCTCTTTGAGATAAAACAATAGCAATATTTAAGCATCAGCTGATACTTTCAATTTTAATTCGATTAATTTAAATGTGTAAAATACTTATTATTTTTTATCAAATTTTGATTTAGATAATTATAAGTCAAATTATTAAATTAATTTTACATGTTTAAAACGAAACAAAGTAAAAATTTATTTTCTATTTAAATGAAGAAATACTATTTTTTAATTTTTGGTAAATATTCTCGGTTTAGCTCATTTTACTTATCATGTTGTCTTTTGGATGGTTTTTTTAAGAAAACGTCGATTAGAATTATAATTTGACTAATTTACCTTATTCATTATTTGATCTCCATTTGATATTTTTTTTACGACATTAATCTCTTTTCACATTTATTACAGTAAGAATAAAAATAAAAAAGTAATTAAATTCTATCTTATTTTAAAATATAAATATTTTAAGTATATTTATTTTAGTAAACATAACAAATAAATGATATGGCGGAATAACAAATACAACAGTTTAATATCTACATAAGATCTCAGGCTAATATCAAAAAAGAAAGAAAATTGTATGGTTTGACTACTTAACCTTTTGAAGAAAAGTAATTTCATTTGCTCCCACTAATGGATTGATACGCACGTAGCAATGAATCCATCATTATTGACTTAATGAGATACTTTAGAAATTACATGAATATTGTTTGATTTTTTAATATGGGGTGCACTTTTTTTTTTGACATTATTAATTTGCACTATATCTATATATATATATATATATATATATATATATACATACTATGCTAAAACATGATTAATATAACATTGTAGTTTGTACTCTGTATCTAAAACTTTATTATATTAGTGTTTACTACGAATACAAAGTCTGCACTTTTTTTTTTACATTATTCTTTTTTAATATGGGGTTCACTTTTTTTTTTTATATTGCTTGATTTTGTTAATATGGGGTCCACATTTTTTTACCGTGAGTTTTGAGATGGTGGGTTCCACTTTTTTTTTATTTTTATATTGCTTGATGTTGTTTAGTATGGGGTCCACCCTTTATGGGGTGCACTTACAAAGTCTGCACTTTTTTTTTTGACATTGTTTATTTTTTTAATATGAGATTCATTTTTTTTATATTGCTTGATTTTGTCAATATGGGATACTATGTTTAAAACACGATTAATATAACATTGTAGTTTGTGCTCCGTATTTAAAACTTTATTATATTAGTGTTTGCTACGAATATGCACGGTGTTTTATATGAGGCCCACAATTTTGTTTTTTAACATTGTTTGTTTTTTTAATATGGGATTCACTTTTTTTTTTTTTTTAATATTGCTTAATTTTGTTAATATGGGGTTCACTTTTTTTTTCCCGTGAATTTAGATGTGGTGGGTTCCATTTTTTTTTTAATACTGGATGGTGTTTAATATGGGGCCCATAATTTATTTATTTTACAATTTTTTTATGGGCCTGTTTAATATGGGGCCCAATTTTTTATTTTATTTTATATATATATATATATACTATGTTCAAAACACGATTGATATAACATTGTAATTTGTGCTCCGTATCTAAAACTTTATTATATTAGTGTTTGTTAAGAATACAAAGTCAGCACTTTTGTTTTTTGACATTGTTTATTTTTTTAATATGGGATTCATTTTTTTTTTATATATTGCTTGATTTTGTCAAAATGGGATACTATGTTCAAAACACGATTAATATAACATTGTAGTTTGTGCTCCGTATTTAAAACTTTATTATATTAGTGTTTGCTACGAATACGCATGGTGTTTAATATGGGGCCCACATTTTTTTTTTAACATTGTTTGTTTTTTAAATATGAGATTCACTTTTTTTTTTCAATATTGCTTGATTTTGTTAATATGGAGTCCGCTTTTTTTTCCCGTGAGTTTGGATGTGGTGGGTTCCACTTTTTTTTTTATTTATTTTTAATACTGGATGGTGTTTAATATGGGGCCCACAATTTTTTTTTAATATTAGTTGTTTTTTAATATATATGGAGCTCACAATTTTTTTTTTTTACAATTGTTTTTATGGGCCTGTTTAATATGGGGCCCAAATTTTTTTTTTATGGGGGGGGGGGGGGGGGGTTTTTTTTTTTTTTTTTTTAATAGTGGATGGTGTTTAATATGGGGCCCACAATTTTTTTTATGGGCCTGTTTAATATGGGGCCCATTTAAATTTTTTAGGGGGGGGTCCACAACGGACGACGAAAAAGGAGCACCAACCGGTGCTTCTTAATAGTAGTAACTTATAGGAATGCCTCATAAAGCATGATTAATTTATACAAGTAGAAAAGGGCTAATTATGTAAATTATTCGTAATATGTAGCTTTGGAAGAAAATTTGCCATCAGGTCATTATTTTGAAAACAAATAATCTTTAGTGTAGATTTGGAATGGATGAGCTAAGCGCATATTCATGTTTTTCTTTTTTTGGTAATAAACTATGAATATATTACCGTACTAGCAAAACAAACCAATACATCATCCAAATACACAAGAGCAATAGCCACCTTCCAGGAAGGTTGCTATTCTCCAGTGTCTCAAAGCTAAAACAAAATGAAACCTATACATTCTGAATCTAGAAATGCAAAACAAATCCTGCTAGAACTTCAGCTCAACTACACAATTGCTGGACCACGTGTCTACTACTATAAGCTCTTTTTGTACATCTGAAAAATCCTACTCTTTCCTTCACCTCCTTCTGGACTTGAGCAGCTGCAAGCTGAGGTTGGAAACTGCTTTCATTCCTTGCCATCCAGGTGTGGTATATCATAGCACCCGAAATGGCAATGATCAGCTCCTTCTTGAACTTCTTTCATTTCCTTCTCCTGACCTATTGCAATGTTTTGCTGAGCACTCATACTCCTGTATGAGATCCCAGACCAGTTGACCACTGCATCCCTCAATTCTTTAAATCATGCACAATTTGCAACTATGTGCCTATGTGTTTCCACCTGAGCATTTGAGCATAATCCACAGGTTTCATCATCAACATGTATGTGCATCTTAGTGAGCCTATCCTTTGTCAACAACATTTCTTGATTAGTTAACCACACAATGAATCTATGTCTAGGTACCATGAGAGAGTTCCAAACCAGTGCAGCTTCAGGGATCCTTGTGTGTCTGCCTAGCAGTGCATTGTAACTCTTTGAAACTGAATATTCCCCATTCTTTGTCAGGATATACACCCCATTCCTGTACCATTGTACTTTTCAGAGAATTGATTTTTTTTCTAGTACCAACTGCAATCCTTCGGTGCTTGGTGTTCCTAGATATCTATTTCCCCTTTCGTATAAATATCATGCACCCATTTGACCCATAATATCTCTTTATTGCTGGCTAGTTGCCATATGAGTTTACCTACTGATGCTACATTCTAGAGCTTGCAACTCTTAATATTCAGACCACCAAACTTCTTAGGCAAACATATTTGTTCCCATGATACCAATGCTATTTTCCTTTTCTCCTCAGAACACCCCCACAAATAATCCCTACACTTCTTATCCACTGCCTTTATGATACTTTGAAGCAGGATAAACACAACCCCCCTCCCCAATAGTTATAAATAGAAAATAGTACAACTATAATGATTTGCAGTTTCCCAGCATAAGACAGAGTCTTAGCATAAACTGTTGTAATTCTATGTGTAATTTTGTCCACAAGCTGATGGCAATCCACTCTAGTTCACTTCTTAGATGATAAGGGAAGTGTCACGACCCGGCGAGGGGCCATGACGGGTACCCGGAGCTAGCCACCGAGCACCACTCATTCTATTACTCATCCTGCGTTTATTCATTATTCTCATGTTTATAGTCATAGGACAACCATTTTCATTGGAAACATAATTACCTTTATATACATAAGCCCTTTGGCTATCAAAATAATATATATACACGTGGGAAATCGTGAGACCATACTACCCACACATGAGTATCTACGAGCCTCTACTAGAGTACTAGACATATAGACGGGACAGGACCCTGTCGTGCCCAAAACATATATATACACAAAAGAATAAGTCAATGGAACCTCCGGAATAATGGAGTGCTCTCAAGGCCTGCTAATAGCTCCTACGAGTCTGGATCACCTCCCTGTCTACCTGTAGGCATGAACACAACGTCCAAAGAAAAAGAACGTCAGTACGAACATTGTACTGAGTATGTAAGACATGAATAAAATGAACATAATACAACAATCATAAGACATAAGATGAAGATATAACCTGCTTGACTTTTAAGAGTGTGAGCATTTTAATCATATCACATATATCATGAGATCACATATATTATCATATCACATATATCATATCACGTACACCCTCGTCGTTAACTCGCGTCCGGGTAACTATCATACGCCGCCTACTAGTGGTGTTATGCCCGGTCCTTTAGGCTCGGTGTAATCATAAGCAGCCCTCCTTAGCGGTGACATGCCCGGCCAATTAGACCCGGTGGAATCGTATGCAGCTCGCCTTCGCAGTGACATGCCCGCCCATTTAGGCATGGTGGAATCGTATGCAGCCCGCCTTCTCGGTGACATGCCCGACCATTTAGGCACGGTGTAATTATATCATCATATACTCATCATGAACTTATCATCATCATACATTTGTCATAGAACATGCATTAGAGCTTAAAGACAATCTATATCTATATCGGGGTGACATGTCGAGAACCCCCGATTTCATTATGAAGTGATCATATTCATCATATCTCACCTTGAAGGGACTAACATTTAAGGTGAGTGTACACAAAGAACAACATCAATGGAACCATACTTAGGATCATTAACCTCATGGACATCATATCTGGCTTTAGGATTCTTTATACTTAAACTCATCATCATCATTATCATTATCATGCTCCTGTCGTATCTCTTTTCTTTATCTTATACATATATAGCTCTTTATAGTCATAGACTCATAATTTCCGTTATATAGGAAGATCATGGAAAATTAGGAAGATTCATGCCATAGGAGTCATGCCTTAGAAGGAAAGGACTAGCCTTACATACCTTTTCGTTTAACTATTCTATCGCTTGATCGTTCTCCTTCAATGCTCACGTTTCTACCTTCAAGAGAGTTCATATTAACATTAGCTAATCAATCACATGAACATGCTCAACTAAAGCTAGAGAAAATTGGGCAGCATTTCCTTTGTTTATACTACTTTCCTCATATCATATATCAACTCCCAAACATCTATAATAACATTCACAATATCATAACCAACAATCTTCATTCACTCTACATTATCCACATTTCACAATTTCACTTCAATTCCTCCATAATATGGTCATAGTTCACTATTACATTTACTCACATATAATGCTTATCCCATTTCCTTAATATCATTTATAACATAATCATAATCACAACATATTAAGAATCATGACTCATCCCAAGCTACTACTCAAAATCTCATTATTCTCATCTTTGTAACCCATTTTCTATCTCCCTTCATAATCTAAGTCTTTCAACCTCTCAATATCTTAAACAACATGGAATGATCATAAAACTTGCCTTAGATAGTGTAGGAATGAGCTTTGAGTGGAAATACTTCACTTGAGCCAAAACCCTAGTTCACTTCCAATGGGATTTCTTGACTTGGATGAACTCCAATGAGTTTCTGACACTTGGTTTTCTTGGTTTGATGAAGTTGATCATAAATTTCTCTTGAGTTCTTGTGGAAGAAGTGTGGAGAGCTTTTTAGAGTGTTCTTGAAGTTTGGAGTGAGAAAAATGAAATGAATGGATTGAGGTTTAAGTCCTTATATTAATTTTAAAACTGTCCTGATTCAATTCTACAGACCAACATACGGTCCGTATCTTTTATATGGACCGTATGTCTGGCCGTATCTTTGGTCCAGTGAAATTCCCCATTCTGGGCAGAACATACGGCCTAACATACGGCCAGTATGTTTTATACGGTCCGTATGTTGGACCGTATGTTGCCCAACTTTCCAGAATTTGTTCTCGTCGACTCGTTTGATCTCCAATCCTTATAGAAACTTCTTAACACTTATTTAACACCTCATTAGAAATCTAAGGGATGTTATAACTCTTCTCCAAGACATCATTAAGTCATCACTAACTCTTCACTCGTAAATCCTTTCCGATACATAACGTATACCTTGCCTTTCTTGGCAAACTTTCTTCCCTTGCCTCGAATGCCTTTGAAATCTCAATTAGGGTCATCAAATGCTATTTCTTACTTATTGAAACATCGTATACTTCATTCCCTTCATTAGTCTATTCACTGTGCATCAATGGAGGATTTTTCGAGGTGTAACTTGAAGTCCCAAGTATCTCATAGGCAGTGTACCAGCTGAGAAACCAGTGATTTGTAGCAACTTCTTCGCAGATTCTTCATCCACTCGAGCACAAAATAAGTTTGATTTATCAAGATTGGAAACTAATCCAGTAACCTCACTAAAATGTTTCAAAACATCGATAACTCTTGTTACTGAATTCTCCTGGCCTTTACAAAACATCATTAGATCATCAACAAATATAAGGTGTGTTAATCTTGTGCCCTTGCACATAGGGTGGAACCTAAAGTTAGGTAATCCACTCATTTTGTTTAATATTCCAGAAAAGTATTCCATGACAAGCACAAACAGTAGTGGGGACATAGGGTCACCTTGCCTCAAACCCCTTTGACCATGAATCTTTTGTCAATATTGATTCAGGCAACCTATAGCCTTTTTAATACTTCATGAATAAAGGCCCAACTCACCATGTCGTATGATTTTCTAAGATCAATCTTAATGAGGCATCTTGGAGTGGTCTTCCTATTGTAATGTCTTAGAAGGTCATGACATATTAGCATATTATGCACCAACGATCTACCTTCTACAAATGATGCTTGGTTATCAGCTACAATAATTGCAACTGTTTTTCTCAATCTGGTACAAATCACCTTAGATATGCATTTGTAAAGTACATTACAACAGGAAATTGGTCTAAATTGACTTGCATTTTGTGGAACATATACTTTAGGAATCAGAGCAATCATAGTTGCATTCAACTGTTTTAGGAGCTTACCATTTTGGAAAAACTGGAGTATAGCCTCAGAAATATCCTTCCCAATTATGCCCCAAGAAACTTGAAAGAAACCACTCCCATATCTATCAGGGACTAAACTCTTGTTCTTATCAATATTGAACATTGCTAGCTTCACATCCTTCCCTGAATAAAGTTTAATCAGTTCCAATTATTCTACAATAGTTAATACCCTACCATTCTTCAGAAAGCGATTAAAGGCTTTGGTTCTCTGTGCATGTTTCCTTCCCAGTAACTCTGTATAAAAGTCAACCATAATTCCTGCAATAACATCTTGTTCATGTTGCACCTGTCCAGTCTTATCTTGTAGTTGTGTTATAGCTTGTTGAAGCTCTTGTGTTTAATAATTGAGAGGAAATACTTGGTGTTGTCATCACCAAGCTTAATCCATGTAGCTTTGCTCCTTTGTTGTAAATATACCTCTACCACATAAGAAGATTTCTTAAGCCTGAGATACTAATCCCTTTCCTCCTGCTGTAATCTCAAGTTTGATGGTTGTAGGTGTAATGACTTTTGTATCATCTCCAAAACCTTCCTATCCTCATTTGCTTCCTCTTCAATATTACTGAAGTGTTGACTGTTTAGTGCCCTGAGGCTTCTCTTTAGATCCTTCATCTTCCTTACAATTTGTAGCATCTTACATCCCGTTATGCTCTTTTTCCAGATTTCCTCAACTAACTCCAAGAAACTTGGATGTGTGGACCAAGTGTTACAATATTTAAATAGTTTTTTTCTTCTGTTTTACTGCAATCTCTTTTGCTATATGAATAGGACTGTGATCACTAGTCCTTTCAGGTAGGAAAGTAGCAATATAAACTGGCATTGTATCAATCCATTCTCTGTTCACAAATGCCCAATCGATTTTGGACCAAATTCTGTGATCACCATGCCTATCTCTCCAAGTGTATCTACTCCCATTGTGTGGCATTTCAATCAAACCACTTTCTTCAATGCATTCATAGAAGTCTTCCACTTCCCCCAAATTAATGGGATTGCCTCCAATTCTATCATCTTGCTTCAATACTGAATTAAAATCACTAATTACTAGCCAAGGTAATTGAATTACTTGGCTCATATCCACCAAATAGTTCCATAAGGATCTTCTATCCTCTTTGGTATTATGTGCATCTACTATTGTTAACTGAAAATTCCACTGATCACACACATTTTGCACCTGACAAGTAATTGCTTGTGCTGTCATGCTTAGGACATTAATTTGGAAATAATCTGGTCTCCAGGTGCGCCATATTCTTTCATTGTAAGGCTTTTCCAAATTTGTGAAATATCCCCAACCTGGAAACAATTGTTTAGCTAAGTTTTCAATCCTTTCTACTTTAACCTTATTCTCTACCAATCGTATTATTCCAGCATTCATCTTATTACAAAGGAGTTTGACCTCTTTTTGTTTATTAGAGCCATTAAGGCCCTAACATTCCATATGAGATAGCTATCCATCCCTAGGTGGATGAATGAACCCTTCATTCTTGGGCCCTTGCTGCTGTCTTTGCCTACTGGATCTACCTTCTGTCAGCACTTGATATGTATTCTTAGTTTTCTTTTTATCTAGCTTTGCTGGTTGTTGAGTAATAGTTGCTCTTCTTGGTGTCACCCATATTTCCTGCGGCCTAGCAGCCTGTGTGACCCGTCTGAACATGTGGTCTTTGCACCCGTTTATCAACTCCTATGTTTGGTGCTTCTATTTGCATCTGCACCTGCCTATTCCTATTTTTCACATTATTAACTTCACCCTCTTTGCCTATACCATCATTTTTTGTTGTGTTATGACTAGGCCCCATATCCTTGTTTACTTTCCCAGTATTAGTTGATGTTCCAGCCTATCCTTGTGTTGTAGCTGCTTTGTCCACCTGTACTATTGGCTCCACCACTGCTGGAGCTAGTGGTTTTTTCTTCCGACACTCCTCTTCACTATGCCCATGTTTATGGTAGAATTTACACAAAATTGGTCTCCACTCGTACTGAACTTTTTGTTCTATCAACTCTCCTCTTTTATTCATGAAACATACTTTTTCTGGTGAATCAGCATCCATTCCCACTTCTATCAACGGTCTTGCAAAATTCAGCCCTGTCTTCTTCTCTGTATTATGGTCTGTCATCAATGGCTTCCCCACTAAGCTACCAATCTTACTTAATCCTGCTGAACTCAAGTACTTGAAATCCAACCTAGGAAACTTCACCCAAATAGGTACTGTGTACCGTTCCTCTCCGATGAATTCCATTTCATAAGACCATGCCTTAACAATAAATGGTTTACTATTAAAATGGAAAATTCCCCTTTGCAACACCTCAGCCTTACCAATTTCAGAATCAAATCTCACTATCACAATTCCATTCTTCAGCATAACTGTTTTGTTTATACCATGCTTCTTCCACATTCTCTTAATAAACCCATTCAATACTGAAAAAAGGGGATGATCCCCAAGGACATAGCACACAACTAAATTTTCCAATACACAATTTCAGCACTAATATCCTCCAGCTCTATTTCACATACAGGAGAATCACCATGAATTATAGGTGCAACATACTCTAATTTGAACCCAACATTAGCAATTTTACCTATGTCGAAGTTATCCCAAATGGATCCATGTATTTCCGGCTCCAATTCTAATTCCTCAGCCCAGGATAGTCTATTCGAACTGCTCTCCTTCTAGTTTCCCCTACTTTGTTGCCCTCATTCCAGTGCCAGTCCACTCTTCATTACTGTTTGAGTGGTTTCCCTTTGAGGAGAAGCCACTTTTGAATTGTTCGCCAGTAATTTACTGTTCTCCGGCGACTGAGCGGCGCGAGAAGTCGTTACCATCGTTATTCTGTCCTGCAGGGTCTGAGTTGAAGTCGATGCAGGTGAATCTTGCAACTGTTTGTTTCTCAATTCCTGCTTTATTCTGTGTTCCTTTTCGTTTGTTGTTTGCCATAACTAATAATGACGATGCCTGAGCCTCCAATGCCTTCTTGGATGGTATGCATGCTCTCTTTCCCATAAACATGCCTATCCTTTTGGCCCACGTATATCATTCGCCCAACAGAGACAAAAGCCATGAATCCATAATCATGTTGATGTATGACAAAAAACAAAATTGAATTTAATTTTTTCTTTTTGCTAAAACTACATTTTCTAAAAAAAATAAAAATGTCTACAATATCATTAAGCGTCAATTGTCCTTTTAAGGATCAGAGATTAGTAATCATTGTACTCTCTCTGTTTCAATTTATGTGAACCTATTATTATTTGAAGAGTCTTCGAGGTGGATCTTTGACCATGTTTTCCTTACATTTTTTCTAAATTATTTGAATTATAAATTATCACGATTTATAGTAACTTTTTATGTAGTTTCTATATATATATATAAATTTTATTTTTACAAACTTGAAAAATTTATGTCAAAATTTAAGGTCAAAGTTATAAAATTTGACCCTCGTACTCCGAAAAGATTCACATAAATTGAAACGGAGAGAGTATTAATTATTTAGAGTCCAAGACCCAGCTAAAAACTATTGATCTGTGTGATATGCAAGTGTTTTGGAGGATAAATTTGAAAAATAATTTATAAAACAAAAGGAAAAATTGAGAAGTCATGTTCATTTTTTATGTTACAAATTGTTTTCCTCTACGACCAATCTGCAGTCAAGGTAGGTGATCTCTCTTTTGCTCGACAAAAACTTGCATGCCACGCATATGATGTCGACTCTTCCCTGTTTTAAATAGAAAAGCTGGTCCATTGAATTTGAACATACTCAAACGATATAGTTGGAGCTAAACAAAATTAAGGAATTTCTTTTGCCTTTTTCTTCTTTAAGTGAGTTCTCAAATATGCTCTAGAACAATTGCCCTGCAGGAAGAAAGTAAACCTGCTATTGTGCTATTGCGCTAGTGATGGTCATTCATAGTCTGTTGGGCAAGCTTTTAAAATGCTAATATTTATTTTAAAGAAGAGTGAATAAGTTAAAACATACTTAATGGGCGTCTGGCCATAGGAATTATTCACATTATTCCCGATTTTTTTTTTTTTACTTTTTTTACTTTTCAGCGTTTGACCATAAGAATTCCGAATACAACTTGAAGTTGTATTCCAGAATTCCAAAAACAAAAAAAAATTTATTTTTCAAAAAATTTCATTTTTTTCACCTTTTTACAACTACATTTCAACAGAAAATACAATTTCAAAAACTATGGCCAAACACAACTCCAATTCCAAAATTCCAAAAAAAAAGTGATTTTCTTTGGTATCTATGGATAAAATTTTTGGTATCTCAAAGACAAATTCATGATTTAAATTTTATGTGTTCAATCTTAAAATTTTTAGTATTGAGCCCTTTATATTTTTAAAGTTATGGGTTTATATTCACTATTTATTACAATTTTAATAAATTTTACACATAAATTTATAATCTGCGTCACAAGTAAGAGGTTCAATTGAACCGTCACTTATTATGCTAGATACGCCACTGCTTAAACTATTACATTTTCGCGAATTTTATGTTTCAACTAAGTATCTAGTATTTCTGTTACATTACTAAACTATGACACCCTAACGCCCTGTGTATTAAAACACATCTCTTTGCTTAGCTTCATGTGCGTCTTATAAACGCTCCGTTTTAAAATTTAAAAAGAAAGTGGTTAGTGGTACTCCACGTGGCTATTTATTTTCACCTATCAGAAACTAAATTAATTAATTGGTTAAAACTTGGGGTGCCGGGGTTGGGGGGCGGGGGGACTACATTATTGGACTCTTGAAGCATCGATTTGCACCGGGTAGTTTACATAAGCGGTGTGGGTGTCGGATTCGAAATCTGCGTATTGTTTTAGAGTTATTGTTGAGCTTTGATCTGGGATTTAGCTACAGATTTTGGAGAGTTTTGGGTGGTTGAAGACTTGAGCCACCACTGTTGGTCATTAAAGCTTTTAGGGTCTATTCGAATTTAAAATTTTTGCTCGAGAAATTAAATGGCTATTGTCTAAACCTGCAGGAAACTAAATTGTGAAGCTAAATCCGAAATTTGGGTTCGTTTGCAACTGATTTAAATTGGTAGGTCAGAAATTTTTCGAAGCCGATTTCTTTAAGAAGACAACCTGTTTTTCGGAATTTTGTGAGTATTGATTCAAAATTTTTAATGAATTTTGTTTTCATGGCTTAGAGAGTATTGATTCACCTTCGTTATCAAGGAGGTTTCAAAGGAGAAATGAAGAAGAAGGGGAAGGAGACAATGATTCAAAAATAATATTCTCTCCGTTTTAATTTATATGAACTCATTTAACTGACACGATATTTAAGAAAGAAGGAAGACTTTTGAAACTTGTGGTTCAAAATAAGCCTTGAAAATTTGTATGGTTATAAATCATTCATAAAGTAAATTTATTTTCAAATTAGAAAAGAGATCATTCATTTTAGAACGAATTAAAAAGAAAATAAATTTAAACAAATTGAAACAGAGAGAGTATAAGAGAAATAAGAAAAAAAAAAAAGTTGTTCTTTTCTTTTTCTTCAAATTGATCAGCTCATTTAACCTTCATAGACGCCGCATGGACCCATTTTTATGGCTATTTTAAGCCCCACGTGCCTATTGTCTAGTACCTTCAAATATTTGTCAACTTAGTAAAGTGGTGTATTTTAATATACAAGAGGTGATAGGTCAGATATGTAATGTAAACGCCGGATAGTTTAATATGAAATTCGTGAAAGTATAATAGTTTAGGTGTATTTTAACCTTTTCACTCTCTGAAGAATGAAGATTCTCGGTCTAGTTGAAAATATTAGTTTCTTTCAAAATAAATACTTTAGTTTTTTTAAGATTAAATTACTCATATAAAAAATTATATTTACCAAATTAAGAGTAGCAATTTTTTTTTTTTTTTTTTTTGTAATTTGACACGTAAAAATTCTTTTGAAAGTATTTGTTGAAGACAAATTACTAACAAAACAATCTTTAAATACTTTAACCGAACACAAGATGCTACTCTCCCAAGTCTCAAGATATTTTTGATAAAAGATACTTATTAAAATAAGTTAATTTTAGTAGTTTGACCAAATGAGCTATAAATATCATCGTACCGTGCTTACAGTGATTGAAGCGCATCTCTAATCCTTTAAATTGTTTTTTGTGCAACACCTTCTAGCAAGCTTCTATTTGTTTATAATGGAGTCAATGTGTATACTTCTAGACGCATTCTCACGTTTATTCAATTTGATAAATCCTAAATATCTTTAGCTAACAATATCTTCTAGCCTTTGTCAAATTTTTTCATTATTTGTAAAATATGGAAAAATAAAGGACTCCAGCTAAATTTCTCCCTCATTTATAATGCGATAGGTTGCTTTCCTTCCTTTTAATTAATACTAAATAGTTAGTGATGAAATTATGACTCCTCTACGCTCAAATGGGCCTACATTTGTTACTTTTTTAGATTTTTTTTTTCACTCACTGTTTGGTACTCACTTTGGTATTCAACTAATTCGAAAATCTACTATGGAAAATAAAAGGCTTCTTATCAAAGGTGACTTCATTCTCATGACTCGAACTTAAGAATGGAAGAATAATTACCAACTCCACCAACAACCAGTACTTTTTAGAACTCATCGCTGATGAAATTCAGTTTGCAGTTCATGAAGTTTCGGTTAACTAAAGAATATTTTGTGGCCTTTGTCTAATATGATTTAACTCGATAGGATTAGCTAGTAGATAATTTTATAGTTTGGTGCAAAGGAAGTGCTATTAAAATTTATTTTCGCTGAGTTTTTTCTTAACAATAATGGCCTGATTAGTTTGTAGCAACCCATAATTTGGTGTAAAGGAAGTCCTGTTACAATATTTACCCCAAAAAAAAAAAAACTCCTAGTACAATTTATTTTCGCTGAGCTTTTTCTTAATAACAATGGCCTGATTAGTTTGTACCAACCCAAAAATCAACTTGGTACCCGCTACCTCTAATGTATCAATAACTCCCACTAAAGAGTAGTCAAAGAATTCAACCTAATGTAGACTATGGTTCCTTATAAGGTTGTCTCTCCACCTCCTTAATTTACTGGGGTTCTTGGACTATGTATTTCCTTTGAGAAAGTAATAAGTACCTATAAACTCACACACCTTCATAAAATATACTAATATTGGATACATCCTGATTGTTGTTGGACGGACATTCAGACCTTTTACCTTCTTCCTGGAAATATTCAATTGTAAAGAACAAGTTAAGGAGACTTAACAATTTTTTACGTCGAAGCGGATCTTTTTGAACTTCAACTTGAATTATTGATCAGTAGAAACCCCCACGAAGCGGATGAATCCTTCGATCTACACAACCTATATACCCTCTTCAAATTATGAGGAGTGTTTTTAACCGTAGTAACTTTTTGATCATTGAAACTAAACCTTTTTTCTTACATCAATAGAGGTGTATTTACAGACACGTATTAGGGTTTAGGCGGAGGATTATCTATTCGGTGGCCATGACCCAACGACAGTATTCCAATAGCTCACATTCACATATAAGACAGTACTTTATGATCCCCTAGACTAAGGAACGAAGTATTCATCATTTTGATTATGTTTCATAGTTTAATATTTGGTATATAGGTCGTGCAATCGATAAACTATGAGAACACTTCTTTACATCTCGTTGTCGTTGAATTCCGAGTTCATTTGATATGTTCAGACCATTTTGAAGCATTTTGACAGTTGCTGATTTTTGATTGATGTGGAACTAACGGAAAAGAGACCCAAACAGGCACAATTGGGAGAATTCCGCAAAAGTGACCATTTTCGACCCACGATTGTGAAGTCTGCAAAAGTGAGAAATTTGTTCGCAAAAGCGAAGAAATGTTTGCTGTTGGGATGACCCTGTGTATAAAAGTTGATAGATTTTTGGATATTTGGTATTTCAACATTTTGGGAGCTAGGGAGCTCGAATTGAGGTGATTTTTGATGCGTTTTTATCCTACAGTTCTGATCGTTTTGCAAGATTACCCTATTGATATCTAATTTTTGCCCTCCAATAATTTTATTTAATTATTCAAAGTTCCCGAGTCACAAACGGAGTGAAATATACATTTTACATGTCACGACCCAACCCGCCATGACTGGCACCCACACTAACTCCTAGTGGGCGAACCAATACGCCTAACCATCTACTCATTCAAGTCCATTTTTATTTAACCAATTCATAACAGTTGAACACAAGATAAATCAATAAATAGTCATGCCATAAAATAATAACGTAAATGCAGAAGTCCTAACTATTACAACCCCAAAATCCGAAAGTCACCGTACAAGGACTCTAATCCAAAACATGTCTAAGGAATGTATACTGTCTGAATAAATAACCATCAATGTCCGGAATGGAAATAGACATTAGAAAAAGAAGATCTTTGGGCGGCCTGGCATGGATAAAAGTTCACCCTCAATCTGTCAGCAAATAGCCTCAACGCTAAATATGAGGTCGGGTAGCAGTCTCTGGATCACAATCTAAAGAATGCAGCAAGGTAGTATCGGTACAAATACTATGTATCGGTAGATATCATAGGCCGACTAAGATCAGTATCATGCATGACTCATATAATCAATAGAATAGACAAACCAGTCAACAGCACAAAATCAAATAGCCCAACAACAAGTCAACCAATGATATTAACAATCAAGTCACCCAATGATATCAAAAATCAAGTCAACGGAAGCAAACAACAGAAATAAATCTACCGACAACATTCTCAATACTCAGTCACTGACCACTCGTGTACATACATGTTAATTGGTGTCCTTGCCCCATAGTCATAACCTGCAGGGGACCCATAGTGTCCATGTACCACTTGTTCCGGAACGAACCTCGGACTACGAGCCTATAATCTAGGCCATATCCTCACCCCCGATCAAATGTGCCTTTTCATGTCTAGGTCTCATCCTCACCCCCGGTTAAATGAGCCTTTCTATATATATATATATATATATATATATATATATATATATATATATATATATATATATATATATATATATATATATATATATCTTGTCACATCACTTTCAACAATCGATTAATAATTTGTATCTCAAGTTCATCAAGAAGATCATACTAACTTCTCACCACAATTATCATCAAACGGTAGGTCACAACACAGCGAATAGTGGCACTAAGCCCACATAATTACCCAATCAACAGCATATAGGAATTCAACAACACACATTATGCCTGAATACTAGACATGCTTTCTCCTATCAATTTCACAATGCATACAATCAACTAATCAAAGTCTAACTCAAGTAGACCGTAACCTACCTCAACTGCAGAGCTGGAACAATGTGAATCACTCCGCTATAGCCTTTCCCTCCCGTAAAGCCTCGGAACGCTCAAAGTCTAGCAATTAAGATGCTAAATGAGTCACAAACATTCTAGTCAACAATATCAATACAATGCACACCCTTCCACCTTACCCCTTTCTAATGGTTGAATGATTACTAGACGTAAATCATCCTAACATTGGCCTTATCAACCACAACTATCAATTATAAGGTTATTCAACCAAGTTATCTCTTACAAGTAGTTTCTATGGTCAAGCTACCATTTTTATGAAACCCTAAGTCTCAATTCACTTAGTTCACGTCTCTAATGGTTCAATTTGTGATTAGAAAGTGGTAGCCCTAGCCTTTAGATGATAATCCCACAACAACAATCATAACCCACCAACTATTGAAAGTCTATTAAGTTCCAGGGTTACTATTCCCAATTCACCATTGTAGACCCATTAGAAGGATGATAATCTTAGAGATGAACACATAATGAAGGAAGGGATGGTTGAGACTTACCTCTCAAGAATATTCTTGCCCTACCTTAGAGTTTCGACCTAGGTGGTCCTTGGAAACTGTGTTGGAGTTTTATGAATAAAGAGTTAGGAACTAAGTGTTTAAATACCCGAGATTCTATCCCCGTCGACCTCTGCGGCGGTCAAACCATCGCTGCAGTGCCCGTTGTAGCGGACCCACTACTAAAAAACTGCCAAAAATCGACGGACTGCGTCGGTTTAAAAAACCGACGGAAAACCGACTCCCTGCGTCGGTTTTTTTGGCAGAAATTTGAAAATATATATCCGCAAAAAAAAAAAAAAACCGACGTCCCACGTCGGTTTTATTAAAAAAAAAAATAATTAATATAAAACCGACGGACGACGTCGATTTTATTTTTAAAAATATTTTAAATAATATGCAATTCAATTTGTTTTTTTAAAAAATAATAAACAATTTTTTTTAGGAAACCGACGGACAGGGTCGGTTTCCTATTTTTTTTTTTTTAATTTTTGGGTCAAATCTGGTCAAACATGTGGGAAAAACCGACGGACAGGGTCGGTTTTGTCCGTCGGTTTGTCTTTAAAAACATTCCAGACGGGTTTTCATACCCATTTCTTCTCCTCTTCCCAATTAAAATCCCATTCCCCTCAAACCCTAGCTACCCGCCGCCCCCCTCCCCTCCCTTCGGCCCAGCCCCGCCGCCCAGTGCCGCCGCCTGCGCAGCCCGTCCCCACCAACCCCAGACCCGTTTTGAAGTTAATTAATTGAGGTTAGTTTCTCTTAAATTAGGGATTTTAAAATTCTTTCAATTTTAGTTTTATTTGTAGATTTTAGGCCTAATGCTAATCTATTTAGCTTTGTTAAACATCATTTGCAATGTTATTAATGTTGAATTTGTGAAAAAAATGTAAACTTTATTTGACTAGTTTAGTTGTCATTTTTTTTTTGGCTTGAGATTGTGCTATATTTCATGTTCTTTGTCAATGTATTTGTGTTAGCTTAGTTATCATTCTTTGTAATATTATTGATGTTGAATATGTGCAAAAATGTATACTTTAATTATTTGACTAGTTTTTTTTTTTGTTGGATTGTGCTTTTTGTTAGAATTCCATAAGTTATTAGAATTGTTATTGATCATTCCAAATTAGAATTGGTTGAGATTGTGCTTTTCAAAGTTAGAATTGTTAAGTTATAGTATTTCTATAACCTCAATACTAAAATGTAGATTTTATTTCTCTAGATTTACTTCTCAATTTTTAGAATTGGTTGGAATTGTGCTTTTCAAAGTTAGAATTATTAAGTTATAATATTTCTATAACCTCAAAACTAAAATGTAGACTTTATTTGACTAGATTTACTTTTCAATATTTAGAATTAAAGTTAGAATCCATAAGTTATTAAAGTTAGAATTGTTATTGAGAATTCAAAGTTAGAATTGGTTGAGATTGTGCTTTTCAAAGTTAGAATTGTTAAGTTATAGTATTTCTATAACCTCAATACTAAAATGTAGATTTTATTTCTCTAGAATTACTTTTCAATTTTTAGAATTGGTTGGAATTGTGCTTTTCAAAATTAGAATTATTAAGTTATGTTAGAATTATTAAGTTATAATATTTCAATAACCTCAAAACTAAAATGTAGACTTTATTTGACTAGATTTACTTTTCAATTTTTAGAATTAAAGTTAGAATCCATAAGTTATTAAAGTTAGAATTGTTATTGAGAATTCAATGTTAGAATTGGTTGGGATTGTGCTTTTCAAAGTTAGAATTGTTAACCTATAGTATTTCTACAACCTCAATACTAAAATGTAGATTTTATTTCTCTAGATTTACTTTTCAATTTTTAGAATTGGTTGGAATTGTGTTTTTCAAAGTTAGAATTATTAAGTTACATTAGAATTATTAAGTTATAATATTTCTATTACCTCAAAACTAAAATGTAGACTTTATTTGACTAGATTTACTTTTCAATTTTTAGAATTAAAGTTAGAATCCATAAGTTATTAAAGTTAGAATTGTTATTGAGAATTCAAAGTTAGAATTGGTTGAGATTGTGTTTTTCAAAGTTAGAATTGTTAAGTTATATTTCTATAACCTCAATACTAAAATGTAGATTTTATTTCTCTAGATTTACTTTTTAATTTTTAGAATTGGTTGGAATTGTGCTTTTCAAAGTTAGAATTATTAAGTTATAATATTTCTATAACCTCAAAAATAAAATGTAGACTTTATTTGACTAGATTTACTTTTCAATTTTTAGAATTAAAGTTAGAATCCATAAGTTATTAAAGTTAGAATTGTTATTGAGAATTCAATGTTAGAATTGGTTGGGATTGTGCTTTTCAAAGTTAGAATTGTTAACTTATAGTATTTCTATAACCTCAATACTAAAATGTAGATTTTATTTCTCTAGATTTACTTTTCATTTTTTAGAATTGGTTGGAATTGTGCTTTTCAAAGTTAGAATTATTAAGTTATGTTAGAATTATTAAGTTTTAATATTTCTATAACCTCAAAACTAAAATGTAGACTTTATTTGACTAGATTTACTTTTCAATTTTTAGAATTAAAGTTAGAATCCATAAGTTATTAAAGTTAGAATTGTTATTGAGAATTCAAAGTTAGAATTGGTTGTCGGTGAAAGTAGTGTGTTGCAGGAATATAGTCATGTCCAATATGATAAAGTTAATGATATGGTTAATGATGCTTTTGGTGTACAGTCTGGGTTTGAATCTGGGCAAAATTTTGAGGAACCTCCTAATGAAGAAGCAATGCGCTTCTATCAAGAATTAGAAGAGGCTAGTCGTCCACTTTAAGCAGGGAGTCTGCATTCTAAGTTGTTTGTTGCAGTTAGAATGATTAACATCAAATCAGATTAGACTGTTGCTGAAGCTGCTATGGACTCAATGATTAAGCTTGTAGGGGAACTAGTTAGTCCGGAATTCGACATACCTAAGAGTTACTATGAAGCAAAGAGATTGTGTTAAAACTAGTTAATGGTACTTTTGGTTGGACATTTAAATATTTCTGAACTTTGAAGGTCTATTTAGATCGTATTTGATGTGTTTAGATAGTGTTTGATGTATTTTATTATTACTTAGGGTGATTTTATGTGTTGTAGCTCTTTTAGAATTGATTTGGAGCATTTTAATGCTAGTTTTGAGCTGCTTTTGGTACTGGTTTCTGTGCAGGTGTGGCTGCAGAAAATGCAGGAAATTTTCCAGAAAACTGACGCAGTCCGTCGGTTTTCTGGAAATTAATTTTGGATTTTTTTTCCAGAAAACCGACTCAGTCCGTCGGTTTTCTGGAAAATAATTCTGAAATTTTATGAAAAAACCGACGCACTATGTCGGTTTTGTATTTAAAATAAAAAAATTTAAATAAAAAACTGACGTCGTGCGTCGGTTTTTCCATAAAATATATATTGTTTTTATATAACATAATAAATCAGAAATTAAAAAAACCGACTCTGTCCGTCGATTTTTTTTTTAAATTATTGTATAAAACCCGACGGACCACGTAACCGACGCAGTCCGTCGGAAAAAACCGACGTGGTCCGTCGATTTTAAAAAAGCGAGGCTATGTAAACTGACGGACCGTAAAGGGTCGGTTTCATTGAAAAAACCGACGTAGTCCGTCGGTTTTTCCCGTTTTTTAGTAGTGACCAACTTTAAAACCTTCCCTCCGCTGTGGTGGACATGGTTCCGTTATATCGCCATCACTATAGCAGTCCAGTGCCCGCCATAGTGGACACTCCCAAAAACCTACTGACCGCGGCTGGGAGAGACCCGCCGCTACAGCGGCCCTGCCGCAGCGGTACCACTGAGCCAGTAAGCTCGCTAATTTCACAGTTTTTCACTCTACCACACAACACTTCATTCCGAGGCCTCACAAACATATACAAAACATGCACATAAATGTAAAAACACCATATTGGCTCACCTGGGGCCTCAGAATTCCCAATGAAGGTCTAATTTCCTATGCCACCCCCCAACAGACCCAACACAACCAAACAATAATCACAAGCAAACCAATATTTCCAATTCTTAGACTTCTACCTTTGAGTTTCTATTAGCTCATTCTACCCTTGGAAATGTTCTATTTGGTAGGGCGATCCTAGATTTTCTCTAACGACTTGAAGGGTCGTTACATCAGATACCAATTAAAACACCGTTCGTCCCCGAATGGACAAGGATGGGGAATCTAGGAAAAAGGTACCTATCTCTGTGAAAAGCTGAGGATACTTTCTACGCATATCCGATTATGTTTCCCAAGTAGCTTCCTCAACTGAGCGATTCTTCCACTGAACTTTCATGGAGGCTATTTCATTCGACCTCAACTTACGGACGTCTCTATCTAAGATAGCAATAGGCTTTTCCTCATACGTTAAGTTCTCATGTAGCAAAACCGAATCCCAACGGATTATGTACAAACCATCGCCGTGATATCTCTTTAACATCGAAACGTGAAATACCGGATGAACGCCTGATAAGACTTGAGGTAAAGCCAACTCATAAGCTATCTTCCCCACACGCTTGAGAATCTCAAATGGCCCAATGAATCTTGGGATAAGCTTGCCCCTCTTCCCAAATCTCATCACACTCTTCATGGGTGAGACTTTCAACAACACTTGCTCTCCCTCCCCAAACTCAAGATCTCGGACCTTACGGTCTGCATACTCCTTTTGCCTACTCTGTGCTGCTAGAAGCTTAGCTTGAATCACCTTCACCTTCTTTAAGGACTCTCTTAGAAGGTCCGTACTCCAAGGTCTTACCTCAAACGCATCGAACTCACCAATAGGAAATCTGCACCTCCTCTCATACAATGCCTCAAATGGAGCCATGTCGATGCTCGAGTGGTAGCTATTGTTATGCGCGAACTCTGCCAATGGTAAGAACTAATCCCAAGGACCACCAAACTCTATCACACAAGCCCGAAGCATATCCTCAAGAACTTGATTAGTTTGCTCGGACTGCCCGTCAGTCTGAGGGTGGAAAGCTGTACTAAGGTCCAACCTAGTACCCAATTCCTCATGCAGATGCTTCCAAAATTAAGATGTAAACGTTGTGCCCCTGTCGGACACAATGGAAATAGGAACCCCATGTAGTCTAACCACCTCACGAATGTAGATCTTGGCTAATTTCTCCGTGTCATAAGTTATTTGAACTGGAATAAAGTGAGCAGACTTAGTCAGCCTATTGACAATAACCCATATAGAATCAAACTTCCCCAACGTCTTCGGAAGACCAACTACCAAATCCATAGCTATTCTTCCCACTTCCACCCAGGGATGGGCATCTTCTGAAGTATACCCCCAGGTTTCTGATGCTCATATTTCACCTGTTGGCAATTAAATCACTGAGCAACAAACTCCACTATGTCACACTTCATCCTAGCCCACCAGTACTATGTGCCATAAATGTAATCGCGCAAGAAGGGTTGACTCTGTCTACCACCACAGAATCCCCGACCGGAGTAGATACATGGATAGGGGCATCAAGAGTATCACAAATCAAATCCAAACCCACAGCAAAATATGAAGACACATATGAAAAGGTAGAACTCTGATCAAATAAAACAGAAGCCATCTGGTCATAAATTGAGATAGTACCTGCGATGACGGCATCGGATGCCTCAGCCTCGAGTCTGCCCGAGAAAGCATACAAGTGATCGCGCCCTCTTGTAGCCTGTGATCTAGTGCGATTCCCCTGTACAGTCTGAGCTCGGCCCCTGCCGTGCTGCTGTCCACCATTGCCTTCCTGAGGACCGCCTCGGTTAGGTTGAGCGCCACGCCTACTCGCGGTGTGGCTGCCCCACCCTGCCGGTGCACGGTCCTTGCCTCCTCTATTTGGTGCAAATGGAGCTCGGGGAGCCTGATACTGAGTCCCCTGACCACCCTTTCCGAGTCTGGGGAAAAACCTCCTAATAGGCCCTGGCTTACCACACTTGTAACAAGAACGGTGCAGCGTAGGTCGCTGAACAGAAGCTGATGGAGCGGTATAACCCCCATGCTGTCCCGAAGACTGATAATTGGCCCCTGATGGGCCCCAGTAGACACCTGCATAGCGGACTGAACCGGACGCCCTGAATACACCTGAGAACTCTGACCCCTAGAGAAGGAGTTGCTAAAATTCCCACACCTTCGGACTTTCTTCTCTACCTACTTTGCATGACTCTCCTGTCTAATCCCCTCAACAACACGAGGGCTACAAAGGGTTAAGGGGTAAATATCTAGCCATGAGAACTATGAAAGATCGGAATGCCATAAGGCTTAAATATCTAGCCACAAGGGCTATGAAAGATCGAAATGACGCAAGGACTAAATATCTAGCCACAAGGGCTATGAAAGATTCGAATGTCACAAAAGCAAATATCCAACTGCGAGGGCTATAAAAGAGGTGAATGTCACAGAGGGAAAAACACCTGGCCATAAGGGTCCACAAAGGACAAAATGCCATAATGGCAAAATCACCGACCAATGGGGTCGTAGTAAGGCAACACAGCACACCTGACCAAGTGAGTCACAGTCGGCATAAAGGAAGAAAGAAAGACGATTTAGCCAAAGGGGCCATATCTATCATCCCCATCACTTCTTTTATTTTCTTAGAGGGCCATTGCATGTCTATTTTCTTGTTGTCGAGAGCGCCATCACTTCTGTTACACCTCGAAAAATTCCCCGTTAACGTACAGTGAATAGGCTAGCGAAGAGCACGACGTATATGATGTTTCGATAAGTAAGAAATAGCATTTTATGATCCTAATCGAGATTCAAATGACATTTGACGTAAGGGAAGAAGGTTGCCAAGGAAAGTAAGGGATATGTTGCGTGTCGGGTAAGAGTTATGAGCGACGAGTTAATGATGGCTTAAAGATGTCTTGGAGAAGAGTGATAATGTCCCTTAGATTGGTATTGAGGTGTTAATCAAGTGTCAAGAAGGTTCCATAAGGATTGAAGATCAAACGAGTCGACGAGAACGAGTTTCTGAGAACTGGGCATTATACGGCCAGACATACTGGCCGTATAAAACATACGGACCGTATGTCCAGCCGTATGTATTGCCCAGAACAAGGGTCCTCACTAGACCAAACATACGGCCGGTATAAAATGTATGGACCGTATGTTGGTCCGTATGTTCTGGTCGGGACAAATTTCAAGATTAATAGAAGGACCTCTCTCTCATTTTATTTCATTTCATCTCACTCGTCCACACTTCAAGAAACCTCTAGAATCCTCTCCATTATTCATCCACAAGAACCCAAGCGAAAACCATGATCAAATTCATCAAACCCACAAAATCAAGTGTATGAAACCTATTAAAAGTTCATCTACATCAAGAAATATCAAGGGAAGTGAGTTAGGGTTTTGGTGCAAGAAGAGAAGTTCCACTCAAGGCTTATTCTTACATGATCTAAGGTGAGTTTTATTATCATTCAATATTTTTTAAGGTGTTGGAAGTTAAAAACACTTGGATTGTAGAAAGATATAGGAAATGGGTCATGAATGTGTAAATAGTGACATTGTTGAGTAGTAGTTTGGGGTGAATGATGAATATTGGTATGTTGTAATTGTAAGTATGTTATGAACGACATTTAGAACATGGAATAAGTATTATATGTGAGAAAATGCAATGATGAATTATGACCATGATTATGGTGAAATTTGAGTGAAATGGCGAAATGGGGATAATGTGTATGAATGATGATTGTTGCCTATCATATTGTGAATGTTGTTATCAATGTTTGGGAGTTGATATAGAATATGGAAAAATTTGTATAAACAAAGGAAATGCTGTCCAATTTTCTTTAGCCTTAGTAAGCACGATTAAGTAATCAATTACCTAATGATAGTGCGAATTCTCTTGAAGGTAGAGACACGGGCATTGAAGGAGAACAAGCAAGCAATAGATTAGTTAAATGAAAAAGGTATGTGAGGCTAGTCCTTTATTTCTATGGCATGAATCCTGTGGCATGATTCTCCCTTCTTTTCCATGAATCCTCTATATCCCGGAAAGTTAAGAGTCTATGTTCATGAATAGCTACATGAGATATATTATGAGTCCAATAATGATGATGATGAGCTTAAGTCTAAAGGTTCTAGAGTTCATGATATGATCTTCCTATATAGTTAATGATGTCGTTTATTGTATACACTCACCTTATATACTATTTCCTTCAAGGTGAGGCAGAATGCTTATAAATGCTCCATAATGGAATCGGGGGTTCACGACCTTATGTCACCCCGATAGAACATAATTGTCTTAAGTTTCCAGTCATGCATTATGGTAATAGTATGATGAGAATAAGATAGGTCTATGATATGTACATGATGCTATCACACCGCGCCTACATGACCGGGCAGACACTGCTAAGGCGGGCAGCGTATACACTATGTCCAGATGGCATGGGCAGACACCACTAGTGGGCGGCATGAGATGGTACCCCGGACGCGGGAGGCCTGGACGCAGGCTAATGATTATCACACCGTACCTATATGGATGGGCAGCTTATACATTTATGCTTATATGATATGATGATGATTATGAAGTAAGCCAACATGTATTATTTCTTTATAAGTGACAGTCAGATACAGTTGCTCCTTATTTGATGTTTCCTTTATCTCATTGACATATTATTATTAATTATGCCTCTCATACTCAGTACAATGTTCGTACTGACGTCCGTTTTCTTTGGACGCTGTGTTCATGCCCACAGGTAGACAGGGAGGTGATCTTGATCCAGACACATAGGAGCTATTAGCTGACTTGAGAGCACTCCATCGTTCCAGAGGTGCCTTTGATCATTATTTTGTGTATGTATATATATATATATATATATATATATATATATATATATATATATATATATATATATATATATATATATATATATATATTTTGGGCACGACGGGGTCCTGTCCCGTCCCTATGTCTAGCCCTCTAGTAGAGGCTCGTAGATACGCAGGTGTGGGTAGTATGGTCTCACAATGTTTCTAATGTATATGTTTATATTATTTTGATAGCCGAAGGGCTTATGTATATATATATATATATATATATATATATATATATATATGTAAAGTGATTATATTTCCAAATGAGAAAATGACTTTCTTATGATATGAATATGATAAGTAAGGGAATGAGTGGTGCTCGGTGGTTAGCCCCGGGTACCCGTCACGGCCCCTAGTCGGGTCGTGACAACTTCTTCTTATTTGCCAAGGGGGCCATTGCATATCTATTTTTCTATTGCCAAGAGAGCCATTCATACAAACATGCCAAGAGGGCTATTCATACAAACATGCCAAAAAGGGGCCATGCATACGAATTGCTGGATATAATCAAAAGAGATGAAGCGATGTACAACCGTTCATGAGACCACAATATTTGCTCAAAAAGACAAAGCGATGTAAAACCGATCATGAGACCGCAGTATTCCCTCAAAAAGACAAAGCGATGTAAAACTGGTCCTGAGACCGTAGTATTCGCTCAAAAAGACAAAGCGATGTAAAACCGGTCATGAGATCGCAATATTCGCCCCAAAAAGACAAAGCGCTGTAAAACCGGTCAAGAGACCGCAATATTCGCTCAAAAAGACAAGATGATGTAAATTCGGTCGGATGACTGCAGTATTCGTTATCGAAAATCAATGTTACTCAACAGATGGGAGCAGATTTGTAGCGGGAAAACAAAGCAGGTTGATCAAATCAAATCCAGACAGATCACGGAGCAAACGTGAAACTTTTTCTTACATAGCCGATCCAGATAAGGGTGCCCATGAGAGTCAAGCTCTCCGGCCAGGACTTGGAAGATCATTCCTCACCGCTCAGCCGCACAAGAACAATTATTTGCTTATGTGCTTATTTATTTGCTTTTATTCCGCTACCATTCGGACACACACTGGCACACACAAAGGCATTCCCACATAAGGGATTCCCTTTTTCTCCGATCGAGTCGATCTACAAGTGACTTGATTCCCAAAAAAAGGGATATGTAGGCGGACTCAATGCCAGAGAGTCAGTCACACTCCAACTAATCACTGCGGATTTCCCAGTTTGATAGCCGGGAAATCTGAGAATTTACTTTAATTTGCATTTAGAAGTCATAATCAAGTCGAACTACAAATGGTCTGAATGCTCATAAAACCTGAGATATGTAGGAAACCCAAAAACCTGGGTCCGGCCATATATTTTTAAATTGCATGAAAATAAGAGGTAATATAAGTAGGGTCTGTCAAAATCAAGGTTAGTCAAATTTTGTTGCTCAGGATGGTCCCGCCATCCCCAAACACCGAAGGGGTAGTTGTTGACACCTAATTTTTGAGCTCCCATAATTTGTTTCAATTACCCAGAGTCCTTGAATATTAAAAGAGTGAAATATGTATTTTCGGAAGTCAAAATGATTTTATAAAATTATTTAGATAATATTTTACCAATCTTGTTTGATAAAATAGTTTCTATAATATTATAAATCATTTGGAAATTAATTTACATATTTTTACAATTATAATAATTTTGCCAAATTTAACCAAGAAAGAAAATACTTTATGATAATTATTTATTATATTCTTTAAATGGGCAATTAGCAAGTATTTCACTCTATTTAATTCAAGGAAACTGATTAATTAAATGAATTAATCATTTTACCCTTCAATTCTAAAATTTTGCATAGCCAATGTGCATTTGTACAATTCAATTAGAGTCAATCATAATTAATTAAGTGTCTAATTGTGGTTAATTCCATGAATTATATATTATATGGTTAATTGTGGCTACAATTGAAATAATCAATTGTTGGGTAATTTTGGCCTTAATTGGAATAGCCATTTTTCATGGTTTTAGTCAATTAGGATCATTATAACAAAATTAGCCTTTAATTGCTCACATTAGCTATCCTTGGCTCTGATTGAAATAGCCAAACTCATGGTTTAAGTTTAATTAAGGTTATTAGTACAAGACTAGTCTTTAATTGTTTGATTGGGCTAATTATGGCCATAATTGAAATAACCAACTTCAAGGTTTAAAGTCAATTAAGGCTATATTTGCAACTTAAGTATATTTTCATAATTAACCTTACTTTTTAGATTATTTAAATGGTTAATTAATTATGTTTTGACCATCATTAAGGAGTTTACACTAATTAATTTTCTTAATCATGGCTATTTATTAAAATAGTGTCAATTCCTTCCTATATATATACGCACAATACACAGATATACATATGTATACATGTATATCATGTGTATATGTGTGTATATACAAAGCCTCCCTTCCCCCTTTATTTTTCTCGGCCCAGCCCTGTCTATCAGGGACCTGACCCGGCCCATTCTCAGCAAAAAGGGGTAATACCCCCTTTTCCTCCTTTCATTCATACCAAACGACACTCATCTTTTGAACGTGAGAGATCTTAATTGGCTAACACTCCGCCCCATACAACATAGTCGGTCTAACCACCACTTTGTAGAAGTTGCCCTTAAGTTATGGTGGCACTTTCTTATCACATAGCACTCCGGAAGCGAGCCTCCGTTTCATCAACCCTGCCCCAATACGATGTGTGACATCATCGTCAATCTCCCCACTGCCTTGCATAATAGACCCAAGATACTTGAAATTACTTTTCTTCTGGATGACTTGGGTACCAAGCCTCACTTCCACGCCATCCTCTTGAGGTGCTTCCCTGAACTTGCACTCCAAGTACTCTGTCTTGGTCCTACTCAGCTTGAACCCTTTGGACTCCAGAGTCTGTCGCCAATCCTCCAGCTTAGCGTTGAATCGTAGCGGAGTTAACGCTAAGCTGGAGGATTGGCGACAGACTCTGGAGTCCAAAGGGTTCAAGCTGAGTAGGACCAAGACAGAGTACTTGGAGTGCAAGTTCAGTGAAGCACCTCAAGAGGCTGGCGTGGAAGTGAGGCTTGGTACCCAGGTCATCCAGAATAAAAGTAATTTTAAGTATCTTGGGTCTATTATGCAAGGCAGTGGGGAGATTGACGATGATGTCACACATCGTATTGGGGCAGGGTGGATGAAATGGAGGCTCGCTTTCGGAGTGCTATGTGATAAGAAGGTGCCACCACAACTTAAGGGCAAGTTCTACAAAGTGGTGGTTATACCGACTATGTTGTATGGGGCGGAGTGTTGGCCAATTAAGATCTCTCACGTTTAAAAGATGAAAGTTGCCGAGATGAGAATGTTGAGATTGATGTGTGGGCACACCAGGAGTGACAGGATTAGGAATGAGGCTATTCGGGACAAGGTGGGAGTGGCATCGATGGAAGACAAGATGCGGGAAGCGAGAGTGAGATGGTTTGGACATGTGAAGAGGAGAGACACAGATGCCCCAGTGCGGAGGTGTGAGAGGTTGGCCATGGATGGTTTCAAAAGAGGTAGGGGTAGGCTGAAGAAGTATTGGGGAGAGGTGATTAGACAGGACATGGCGCAGTTACAGCTTACCGAGGACATGACCTTAGATAGGAGGGTATGAAGGACTCAAATTAGGGTAGAAGGCTAGTAGATAGTATCGTTTATCCTTTCATATTAGTAGTCACATTATCGCGATATAAGTTCTTATGCTTTGATTTCTGCTACTATATGTTATTCTGTACTTTGATTATTTTATTTTATTTTTGATAGCCACTCCCCCTTTGCAAACTGCTTCATCATGGCTTAGTCGCTTTCGTTATTTTCATTTCCATATCGCTATGAATTTTCTTGGCCTTATCTGACCTCTTTTATGCTTTATATTGAGCCGAGGGTCTTTCAGAAACAGCCATCCTACCTTGGTAGGAGTCAGGTCTGCGTACACTCTACCCTCCCCAGACCCCACGGTGTGGGATTTCACTGGGTTGTTGTTATTGTTGTTGTTGTATTCATACCAAACGACACTTTAGAGCATAGAAGAGGCTAGCCGCCCCATTTCCGTCCCTCTCGCCTACGTCATGCATGGCCGAAAACGGTAAAAACAATGACGGCCCACGACGTCTGCTAGACTTGGTATAGCCGAAAATGGCAAGAGCATTTATTGCTCTGCCATTTCTCAACCAAATCCGTCGTTGCACCTCCCAAACAAGGTATTACTCCTCTCTCCCTTTTGGTTTTCTACATTTTAACGTTCAAGAGGGTACAAATTCTTAATGGATTTTGTCTTACCCTCATTTAAATCCTAGCTTTTCTTGGTTCATGAGGAACTGAGAGGATTGAAGGATTCTAGGTCGTTTCTGGCCGTAGATGCGTTGGTTTATACAAATCTCGACCATTGATTCGTTGCTTCAAGTAAGCAATTCTCAGAATTGATGAAATCCCACATCTATTGAGTTGGGGTTTCTCAAAATTTTGGGGTTCTATCCAATTTGCATTTTTAAGAGGCCAGCAATTGAAAAATATCACTTGCACATTAAAAAATTGAAATACCTAGGGTTTTGGCAATTTTGCTTTGAAACTTTTAATTTTTCGATTTTAGTCTAAGTTTTAAAGTTTGTTATTCTTTGTGCGTGGCTGAGTTCGAGGAGGAAGGTAAAGATCTTCCAAGTTAAGATTTCGACAATAGGCTGTGCATACAAGATGTAATCTTCCTCCCTTTTAGTTATTTTCGGCATTTCTTGTTTGGTTCCTGCTTATATGTGTTGAATTATTAGTATAGCTATGTTAGTTTCTAGTTTAATATATGCTTATGTGTGAATTGCCATTCGTGTTTAGTTATATTTGTTAGTAGTTTCAAGCATGTTTAAGTGTGTTAGCTTCCTAGCATTAGCTATGGTTCAACCCTATTGTGTTGTTTAGCTGGTAATTTAGTATTCATCATGTTGCTAGCCCAACTTTGTTATGCCCTTTTCTTGATTTAATCCATGTTTAAGTACTGCTACTTTGTCAGACTTAGTTCATGCTCTTAAATAATTCATGTGACCTAATCATAGGATTATTTCCAATATTTTTGTTGCATTAGTTGACTAGTACATGATTAGTTGGATCAAATGTTTAATTGAATGGATAACAAGTTATTAAAGGTCAGCACAAGGTATGTCTTGTTGATTACTTAGTAAATCCGACATGTATTATAATGTGAATAAGAGAGGTCCTTCTCTAAACTTAGAATAAGCTTAAAATTTAATTAGTGATAACTATAGATGGTGTGTTTGAGCTATGACAAAGTCATGCATATTTAAGAGTTAGAAAAATGGGATTTAAGCATTTTGAACTCGGTTTAACATCATGCAAGAAGCTATGGTGTACTGTTTGGCTTTAAAATGTGTAAGTTGGTTATAGGAAAATCTGATAAATATGCTTTAGGTTGGGATCGTGAGATTGTTGATATAAGAACCTAGTGTATATGTCTAATACTGAGTTAAATATGTTGTCTCAAGCTAGTCACTTGTGTTGAATATGGTATGGGTCTTTGAATTTGTTAAATGCTTCTGTCTGTGGCAAAGGGATTCATGTGCAATGACACTGCCTTGTTTGAGTCTAAATAGTCCTGATGTTCTTGATAGGCCCTGTTATTTGTTTTCTTACCTGAATAAGTCACATCAGAGTAGCCATTTGTCCCTAGTTGTTGTCTGAATATAGGTCAGCCTGAACTCTAGACTTCTTCCTTTAATCTTCAGTGAATCTTATACACAGTCTTTGAGTATAAGTAAAAATGCATAACTGTCAAGTATCTTTGCATATCCTAAATTTGTGCCTTCTCATCATTCTTCTAAGTTTGTGCCTCCTCATCAATCTTACATGTAGCATGAGATTTATTATTGCTTTATTAGTGTTAAAAATGTCATCTGCATGTTGACATGCTAGCCCTCTACTGTACCTGAGCCTATTTTCCCATTTTTGTATGTTTGTTGTCCTTGAAAATATCACATGAATTCACAGAAGTTAATTTCTTATCAAAACACAGTATGCAATCAGAATGTTTGGTGCTTACTGGTATTTTATATAGAATAGGTCCCCTTTGTTCTTTACATGAGGTTGCCATTAAGAATGAATCATTTAGGGCATGTATCTACTTTGTTAAACAAGTTCAAAAATCTTGTATTGCATCCTTGTTATGTTCATATCTAGTTAGCTGTGTCTGAAGCCTATAACTGTGACTAACTCATGAAACCCTACACCATTGTCTCTCTGTGATCCTGTTGTTGTTTGTCTGAGCATCTGTACTTAGTATGAATCAAGTTATGGACCTGTATGATGTGTACTAGGGTATCAAGATAATGTTGTGACATACCTAAAAGGCTGTCACTTGGGGTTTGATTGACCATAAGTGTGACTTACACACAGTCAGGAGGAAAGAGGATAAGGCTTGGAGTTTCTAGTCAAGTTATGCTTGGTCCTCTTCACTCCAAGCTACTGGAGTTCCCCTATGTGAAGCTATATCCCATGGGACCCTCTGAGTTAAAAATGAGTAAAGATCTGTGGGAAATGCATGTTGGTTTATTCTTTGAAGGTTTAAAATGATATCAAATGTTTCACTCTTTCAAAACACTGCACTGATGGTCTATCTGATTCTTAAGCTCTGCTTGTGTGTATGCCATGTTGCACTTACCTTCATTTTCTTTGATGCCATTTCTGCACCTTTGAAAATAATTATCGAATGTTAAGCATGATTAGAGGGTCTCTTTTATGAACCTGAGGGCTATTTTTGTTTGAATATATAAGGGGAAATATACCTGAATATACTAGGTATATCCAGTGTTGTATACATATAGTGTGAAAAAAATTATATATTTGATATATAGTTGGTATATCACTCTTGGGAGTCATGATTGTTGGTCTTGTTGTTTAAGTTTTCTGTTTGGTATTGGGCTTACACTTCTGCACTTTATTGTTAGGCTTTGGCTTTATTTATCGTCATTTAATGCTACTTAGGTCACAGCTTTGGGCCACAGTTATCTTAAGTTTGGACTTATTGGCTTCTTTGAACCTTGCTTTGTGTATATTACTTTGGTTTAGACTTTTCGCATGATTTATGTTAATAACTCGAATATGTGTTTATGTATAGGTGTGATTATCCTTATAGCCTATCCTACATTAAGTAAATAGTTCAGTCCAAAATGCTTGTCTAATCTTACCATTTTCTTTTTTTCTACTTCGTGTTGCATATGAAACCTCGTGGGCCAGATGGGCCACTGCCTTCCGCTTGAAACCAATTGGGCCTTAGGTCCAATTCTCCTTTATTCAATCGAGTCCGCATGATTATAAAGAGGGAAGCTAATATATTGAAGGCCTAACCATGGGTTAGAATGGTCACTGGTGGGCTTAGGTAGGTCCACCAGTTTTAAAATCTTGTCCTTTACCCTCTTATATATATTGTTGTATATATTGTATGTATAACAATATATGAATATTGAAACCCTTTATATGCTTAGAATTTAGGGAATACGCTAGTATTATTAGGAAGTCGCCAAAACCGTTTTCAAAACTCGCCTATTTCTCTAATACATGCATGAAATCGGATTAATTAGAAGATTCTTTAAGACTAAAACTCGTTTGGATATATGGTTGGGCCTAAACGATTAAAAGAAAAGAAAATGAGGATAAGTGACATTTTGGGCTTTGTGCCCCCTTTAAGGACCTGGAAACGTAAAGAATGCTGTTTTGGGCCTCAAGCCCACCTTGAGACAAAAAGGACCATCTTGGACTCGATTAAATCAAAAAGAAAATGTGTTTTCACAAATTTGGACTAATTTTTGTAATTTAAATGAAATTCAGAATCTCTTTTCAAGTTGAAACATTATAAGATTGAAATGGATCTGATTTTATTACGAAAAGATTCAAAGTATTTTGGAACATAAGCCCAACCTTAAGGGACAAAAACAAGAAGAGATCTACTTTGACCAAAATTGAGTTAAGATGGCTTTGGTAGGAATACAAGTTGACTTATTGAGCTTCAATGGGACTAAAATTGGACTTAATAAAACCTTTTTTTCTCTTTCCTACTATACACTTATATATCTTACAAAAAATAGGAGATATACTCCATATGTTCTTGCATATATGTAATTAATACCTATAGGAACTAAACTCATATCATTAGGACCAAAACAGTAGTGACTCTATTTGGGAGAAATCCCAAGTGTGTCTTGGTCCGGAAATGAAGTGAGTAGTACGGATTTTTTGAAACCCAAAACCCCCCTTTTAAAGGGGGACTTTTTGCCAATTTTTTCTTGAGTTTATGATACAAATGAATGACATTTTTGCGGAAAACTAAACACTTTAAGCAAATAAATACATTAATCACACATTGAAGCTCGTAGGTCAATCATATTCTACAAAACTTTAATACTTGGGTGCGTAAAACCTTCCCTAGGGGATCACCAGAAGCCTTACCTCAAACTTTGGTACCAAAACGGTTTCTCTCTTGCTTGAAAAATCTTTTTCCCGATTTTCCTAGTTTTCCTTTAATAAATTAGGTGGCGACTCTAAAATACTAAAATTCAATTAGAGCACCAACAACCTCGTAGTAACTTTATGCCTTAACCTGCGTAATAGCGAACCGTAACAAAGTGTCGTATACAAAGCGCATATTGGATTGTTTGACGTGCACCTTGGAATACTTGTGAAGTGAGTATAAGAGACTTATGTGAGCTTCTTGTTGTTGTGGTTGGTTGCTGAATATGCTATGGATGTTGAAGAATAAGGGAAATGCTGCCCGTTTCACTTTAGAACCGAGTTATCATTTGATATACGTGATTTACTAGCGCCATCTAAGTTGTATATGTATTCCTTTATTATAGGATTGGCGCTCTAGGGGTGATAAGCTCGTTGTTCGATTGCTTGGACAACTTGAGGTATGTTAAGGCTAACTTTCCTTCTTTTGGCACGATCCTTATAAACGGAACATAAGCGTAACGTTACTCTATAATGATCCTATTCTTAGTAGCTAGGAATGCATGCATGCACAGTATTTATTGATATCATTGGCCCTCAGAGGCAGTTTAGACTTACAGGTTGCATTCCTTGTACCCTATGTATTGTTATGTCTCTTTCATGTTATTTTTATGCCTTACATACTCAGTACTTTGTCCGTATTGACGTCCCTTTATGGAGGCGCTGTGTTTTATGCCCATAGGTTCATGTAGATAGATTAACAATCCACCACTGTAGGTTGCTGTTCAGCTGATAGTGGAGCACTCCTCTTATTCCGGAGTTTCTCTTGTGCTTTTTGGTACATTATACTTTTGTGTATATACGGCTATGGCGGGGCTCTGTCCCGACCTTATTTTGTCATATACTCCAGTAGAGGCTTGTAGACAGTCATGGGTTAGTTAGACGTTGTATGGCCCCCTCGGCCTATATTTTTACTGTATAGTATTTCATGTTGGCCTCAAAACCCACCATGGACTCAACATGCATCCGATGCTATAAACAACACCGGAAGCACCTTATAAAATCATTGAACGTCTAATCTCTTTTGATAGTCTTTTAATATTTATTTAAAATAGTCATTCACGGCTAACTGATACCATACTCATACTTATAAAAATCAGCGGAAGTCTAGTATGAATAATAAATTACGAAATGTGGCAAACACCTCCATAAGTCGAATGAGACTTCAACAATTACCTAGAATCTGACAACTATCTATAGAGCTCCTAAGATAAATAAATGGATGAATAACTTCAGGACACAGCCTGGAAATTAAAACAATAACTAAGATAGGATGGTGCCTCAAGAACAAGCATGTGGGCTCATCAAATAGTCCAGAAAGTAGCAAGCTCTCCTAATCCACAAGAGTATCATGAACTTGCTCCTCAACATTACCTGCCGTACCATAAAAAACAATAATGGTATGCCTGAGTACTGGGTACTTAGTGAGTGTCTCCGGGACAATAGCTAATATAACAAAATAATATAATACGGATCAATAAAACAATGTCATTAAAAATAGTTTGTTAGTCAGAGATGGAATAAATCATCAAACTTAGTAACACCATTAATGGAAACCGTTAAAGGAGAAACAAATCAATTTCAACTCATTATGTCGTTTATCACATTTAAGTCTTTCAATCATGAACTCAAGATCATCGACAAGCCACTCACATGAAACAAAGAAGCGAACAAGCCACTCACATGCAAATCAATTAATACTCCGGGCAAAGAAACCACGAAGGCTAATCGTCCTCTAGACTAGCACATTAACAGATGCACCGGGCTATATGCCTCGGATGTCAATCATCCTATGGACTGACACAACAATAGATGCACCGGGCTATACGCCTTGGAGGTTAATCGTCCTCTGGACTGACACAATAATAGATGCATCAGGCTATATACCTTGGAGGTCAATCGTTATCTGGACTAACACAACAATACTAATATCGATATGTTAGGATCCATAACGGCTAATCGTCCTCTGGACTAGCATGGCTTGCCCATACAGGCCCAAACACAAACAAGATACAAATCATAGCATATTAGTTGAATCCTCAATTATGGCATAGAAGCCGAATCACAAGTCATATCATGATAGCCAATTATTCCTCATGGATTATGTTCATCTTCCCATTATAAGGGTGCATCAATTCATTTTAGTTTTAGAAAACAGACTCACTTCTTTAAACAAGTTTGACATTTAACACAATCCATTTATAAAGCATTCACATGTGATAATCAAGCTTTCTAAATATCAAGTTTAAACATCCCTAAAGGGTAATTCAAGTTCAAATACCAAAGCTTTATGTCTCAATCGTTAATCATACCTTAGAGAGGAAAACAATAATCATGAATACGTATATATAATATAGTACAATTTTTTTTTACTTTGGGCTTGTCCCTCAGCACAGAAATCACAACCAAAGTCACACAAATTGTTTCAAAAGAGTATGTTAAAAAAGAGATATACAAATCACCTTTGAAGTCAAAAAGGATTTTTAAAAGAGACCTACCTCAAATTTCGCTAAAATCTAGCAAAACAGAATTTCGAGGGTTCCACAATCAATCTACAATGGTTTTAGATGAGACTGATTAGAACCCTGCACCTTTTCGTAGAACCCCTACCCTTTTTGAAAACTAGGGTTTCTAGGCCGATTTCGTGTTCTTTCTTTCATGAAAATCACCCATGGATTCTGATGATATATAAACCATGTATAGACCCTAAACAACCCCCATAACCATACTTGAATTTCAGAAACTTACCTCACGATGAATTCCCAACAATTCTCCTCTTCAAACTTTCTTGAATTGAATTCTCGCACTCTATGGAATAGGTGAGGTTTCTAATGTGAATCTTCGCTAGATTGAGGTAATAATCATTGCAATTGATCAAGAAGTTTCCTTAGAGGCTTGAGGCTGCCTTAGGGTTGTTTTCTCTGCAAAAGACGGTTTAGAATGAAGTCTGGAATGAGAAAAATGACATAAATTCATCCAAGGATCGTATTTATAAGTCTGGACATTTTGGACCTCACACCTCGCTGAGCGCGGCCTATGGAGAGATCCTACCTCTCTTTGAGCCGTACTCAATGAGATCTCTTTTCCATCTCACACTTAGCTAAAAATTTACTATTTTTGACTTTGTCGACATCATTCAGTAAAGCGGGCATAACTTCTAGCACAGAGCTCTATTTGAGCTCCATAATATACCTTTGGAATGGTATTTAAAGGGCTACAACTCTTGTGTGTTAAGTTTTCTCAAATTCTCAACGGATTATCACATAAACGGACTGGAAGTCAGGTCTATCGAAAACTTAGTCGATTCTATCGAATCTTACACATCTCACTATTCGCGTTGATCTTAAAACAACTATTTTCACCCAAAATCATCTCAATAGGACTTCATATGTCTAAAATTTCACCTTAATACCCATTATACACATTCACACCTAACCCGAATTTACGGAGTGTTAGAGTCGGCTTGTGCCGTTTTGTCTAGCATAGTCATATAGTATGTCTTTTTGGGCTCATCTCTTCTTCAGCATATTTCTCTCATAATTTAGTAGATTTTCATCTGATGACCCTCGAGTTCCACTCTTGTTTATGATTATGATATAGAAGTATGATTAGTGGGGATCGGCAGGTAGGGCCCGGGTGCCCATCATGGCCCTCCGGTTTAGGTTGTGACAAGTTCATGGTATCAGAGCAGTTGCGTCCTAGGATTATCTACAAGCCGTATCTAGAAGAGTCTTATTTATAGTTTGTTGTGCACCACACTCATAGACAGGAGGCTGCAGGGCATTTAGGAAGATTTTCCTTCTTTCTTATCTTAGATCGTGGGTTAGAGCTGTACCAGCAGGATTTCTTTTCTAATAATGTACTGTGATTTCAGTGATGCCTGTGACGAGGAGAGTTTCAGCAAGCCACAAAGGCAAGGATGCGACAGATGAGGGTACCAGTTGAGTGCCACTAGTAGATGCGGGCCAGGGTAAGTTCCAGAGTGAGGCCCCATCTCAGTCTTCTCAGAGCCCTTGCATCCCAGCGGACCCTAGAGGGGCTACAACTATAATGCCCCAGTTCCTCCATATGATGCATCATGCCAGGAGATGCGAGATGCTATTCGATTATTGACTCAGTTAGTGGCCGCTCAGGCGCAGCGTTAGGGTACGGGTACTGGTTAAGTTCACAAGGCTGTTAGTGCCAGGGTTCGAGAACTTCATTCATTTGGACCCTCCAGTATTCTCTATATCGAAACCAGATAAGGACCTGCAGAATTTTATAGATCTGATGCTGAGGACATTAAGGGTAATGCATGCTTTAGACACTGAGTCCGTAGAGTTGGCTTCCTACCATTTGCGAGATATTGCTGTCCAGTTGTATGAGACCTAGGAGTTGTCTAGAGGGGCTAATTCACCCCCAGCTGTGTGGCAGGAGTTCACAGAGGCTTTCCTTCAATACTATTTGCTATCAAAGGCCCGATGGGCTCGAGTTGATAGGTATCTGAATTTATGCCAGAGGAATATGAGTCGGGAGTACAGTCTTCTCTTTAATTCATTAGCCAGGTATGCTCCCACAATTTTAGCTGAGATGGAGGATCGGGTACCCTAATTTGTGATTGGACTTGGGCCGCATTGGATTAATGATTGTATGACAACCTCACTTCAGGAGAGCATTGATATGTGTCATATTTAGGCGTATGCTAAGGGTTTAGAAGATCGAAAGCACTAGCAGCGAGCTGATCGAGAGCATTAGGGGATAGAGTAAGAGGGCTAGATCTTCTGGTTCCTTTGGTGAGTTTAGGGGTGGTCAGAGACTGCCGTTCCCTAGGCGTTCAGCTGATTCAGCGGCTAGTGTGCCTTCACAGTTCCCAGGACCAAAATTTGATGGACCCACTTATTTTGAGCTAGGCCAGAGTTCTAAGGCTTCTAATTCCCAGTTCAGAGGTGGTTCTAGCTTGATGAGGCCATCTCTACCACGATACACTCAGTGTGGTAAATTGCACGGTGGATAGTGTCATTTGGGTTCGTGTGTGTGTTATACCTGTGGTCAGGCAGGCCACATTATGCGAGATTGTCCGTCGAAAGGTGTTGGAGGTGTAGTTCTACCGGCAAGATCTGCAGCAGGTTCTTCGTCATCAGTACGCCCTCCGGGGCAGGGTTCTCAACATCAGCTGGCTGTGGTAGAGGCAGAGGTTGAGCGTCTAGCTCGAGCGGTCCTCAGAACTGCATTTATGCATTAGCTGGTCGACAAGATCTTGAGTCATCACCTGATGTTGTCACAAGTATACCATCAGAGTCCTCCTATGATGTATATGCATTAATAGATCCAGGTTTTACATTGTTATATGTTGCTCCTTTTATTGATGGTAAGTTTAGGGTGGAACCCGAGTTGATTAGACCTTTTAAGGTGTCTAACACCTGTTGGTGATCCCGTGATAGCTAGACGGGTATACAGAGGTTGTGTAGTTATAGTCTGTAGTCATCATACTGTAGCTAATTTGATTGAGTTAGATATGGTGGACTTCAATGTTATTATGGGTATGGACTGGTTGGCCGCTTGTTATGCTAATGTTGATTATAGAACCAAGATGGTTCGATTTCAGTTTCCAAGTGAGCCAGTTCTGGAATGGAAAGGTAATGCAGCATCACCGAGAAGTAGGTTTATTTCCTATCTTAAGGCAAGGAATGTGATTGCAAAAGGCTGTATTTATCATATACTTCGAGTTTAGAATGTAGAAGCAGAGTCACTGTCTCTCCAGTCCGTTCTAGTGGTTAATGAGTTTCCAAATGTGTTTCCAGACGAGCTTTCAGGTCTTCTGACAGAGCGGGGGATTGACTTTGCTATCAATGTTTTACCAGATACTCAGCCGATATCTATTCCTCCGTTTAGGAGGACACCTGCTGAGTTGAGGGAGCTGAAGGAGCAGTTGAAGGACTTGCTCGAGAAAGGCTTTATTAGACCTAGTAACTCGCCGTGGGGAGCACCTGTCTTGTTTGCAAGGAAGAAAGATGGCTCCTTGCGGATGTGTATTGATTACAGGTAGCTGAACAAGGTGACGATAAATAATAAGTATTTGCTCCCGAGGATTGATGACTTGTTTGACCAGTTGTAGAGTGCTAGATGTTTCTCGAAGATAGGCCTGAGGTCAGGGTACTATTAGGTTAGGGTAAGAGAGAAAGACATTCCGAAGACAGCTTTCAGGATCATATATGGTCATTTTGAGTTTCGTGTGATATCATTCGGTTTGACTAATGCCCCAACAGTATTTATGGATCTGATGAACAGCGTATTCAGGACCTTCCTAGATCTGTTCACAATTGTATTTATTGATGATATTATGATGTATTCTCGGTCAGAGACTGAGCATGCGGATCATTTACGTGCTGTACTAAGAGTTCTTCATCATTAGAAACTGTACGCGAAGTTCTCTAAATGTGAGTTTTGGTTGAGCTCAGTGGCTTTCCTGAGTCATATTATTTCAGCTGAAGGCATCAGGGTTGATACGCAGAAGATAGAGGCCGTGAAGGCTTGGACTAGATCCAAGACACCTACAGAGGTTTGTAACTTTCTAGGGTTAGCAGGTTATTACAGGAGGTCCGTAGAGGATTTCTCTTCTCTTTCAGCACTACTGACGAAGCTGACTCAGAAAGCAGCTAAGTTCCAACAGACACACGCTTGTGAATGGAGCTTCCAGACATTGAAGGACAGATTTACTTCGGCACTAGTTTTGACATTTCCAGAGGGATTTTAGGGCTACGCTATTTATTATGACGCATCAGGCATTGGATTAGGTTGTGTGCTGATGCATCATGGTAAGGTTATTGTTTACACTTCGAGGCAGTTGAGGAAGCATGAGAAGAATTACCCGACCTATGATTTAGAATTAGCAGTAGTAATTCATATGCTGAAGATGTGGAGACATTACTTATATGGTGTTCATGTTGATATCTACACCGGTCATAAGAGCCTTCAGTACATCTTCAAGCAGAAGGAGTTGAATTTGCGCCAGAGGCAATGGTTGGAGCAATTGAAGGATTATGATTTTGATATTATACATCTTCCCAGGAAGACGAATGTAGTAGCCGATGCCCTTAGCCGCAGATCTATGGGTAGCTTATCTTACTTGCAACTAGAGAAAAGGGAGTTAGTTCATGAGTTTCACCAGTTAGCTAGCTTAGGAGTTGGGTTATTGGACTCGGGCAATGCAAGGGTTACTATTCAGGATTCAGCATCCTCATCGTTAGTAGCCGAGGTTAAAGTAGCGCCACTACGAGGATCCTATGTTAATCCATTATAGAGATACAACTCCTCGGAAGGAAAATTGTCCATTTGAGATTACTAGAGGTAGAGTCCTCAGATATCGAGGCAGATTGTGTGTCCCAGATGTTGCAGAGTTACACCGACTGATTACGGGGGAGGCTCATTATTCCCGCTATTCTATTCATCTAGGGACGACAAAGATGTATCATGAAATCAGGGAAGTTTATTGTTACACCCCGTAGTTCTGTACGTTGAAATTCATAAATATTGGCCGCCCCAAGTGTGGACTTTGGAGTCACTCTCAAGGATGGGCATGATTGTATGCGTTTATGCTATAATCATGAAAATTTAGTTTACGTAATAAGCCATGAGAGAATTGGAAAGCAGATGAATTGTGATCCGGAGTGATATGCGCCTATTTTATGGTCATATGGGTCTAAGATCATGTATGAGAAGTATTGGAAAGATTGGAGGTCGAACGGGAGAAGAGCGAAAATCTGGTTGAACTGGGTAGAATTTCCCTTCGCGTTCGCGACAGGGGGATCGCGTACGCGATGGTTTGAAATATTCTAGACCATCGCGTTCACGAAAGATCCTCGCGTTCGCGAAGGTCAGTGAGTAAGTCGGTTCCACCGACTTTGACACCCTATAAAAGGGTCAAAACCCCTTTAATTTCGTCCAAAAATCAGAGGGTAAGGCTCAACACATATAGGGGTATTTATGTCATAAAATAAGTGAGGAATTGGAGTGATTTTGATTAATCGAGGCTCGGGTGGCATATAATCATAATTCTAGTATTGTTGTGTGGTGGATTCTAGCGTGGATTCAAAGCGGATATTGGACATATTTCTATTTCAACGAGAATAAGGTATGAATCTCTTTCTATTTACGTTAATACTGGTTTATTCATGAAGATAGAGTGGTTAAATAATTGTATAGTAAGTTGGTTAGTTATGGAAGTTGGAAAACAACGTGTGGGCTATTTTATGGTATATATTGGTATTGGAAATGATGTTATTGATGTTGATTTTGTTGTTGTTGTTGGTTGCTGAATTGAGATTTCGAGCTAGGCATATAAACAAGGGAGATGCTGCCCGATTTTCGGCAGAATATAGAATAGTTAGACTTGAAAGCTTAGCACAAGTATACTACAATGAGTCTAACGATAGTGTGAATCCTCTTAAATGTATACTTGCGAGCTTGGAGGAAAAAGTGTAGATAATTGGAGGCTGAACAGGTACGTTAAGGCTCATTTCTTTCTTTCAAAGGCATGATTCCTATGTTTGATTCCATAAATGTTTCCAAAACCTCCTTGTTTCTAAAAGTTAGAAGTTCATGATACAAGGCATGACTCCTTTTTTGGTAAACCATAAATGTTTTTCCAAATGTCTGCATTCTTCCCAACAAGAGATTTATGATTTTGTGAGCTCTTAATACAACAACGATGGACATGTGTTTTTTTACAATGATAACAGTGATGTCAAAGATGAGAATATCTCTATGATGATTATGACGATGATGATTTTACGTTTAAAAGTCTCAAGTTGCGAATTCAATGATGATATGAGAATATTAAGCTATTTTCTTGATTTTTCGATTTTATTCATTGTTGTTGATCTCACCTTATAATAATTGTTCCTTCAAGGTGAGATAGAGCGATGACGATTATTCGATAATATAATCGGAGGCTACCGACCTTTCGTCACTCCGATAAAGTAACAACCTTTAATTGGCTCTCATGCATGCTACTTATATATATATATATATATATATATATATATATATATATATATATATATATATATATATATATATATATATATATATATGTGCTATGGGAAAAAGGGCGAGGCGTTATACGCATAGCCACCTGATCAGTTGGTATATTATGATATCGTCCCGGACGCGGGATATATGGTTAAATGGATCGGGCCATTCATTCCTCGGCACTATTATATATATATATATGGATCTGGCCGTTCGTTCCTCGGCACTATTATATATATATATATATATATATATATATGGATCGGGCTGCACGTTCCGCAACAATATTATATATATATATGGATCGGTCTACACGTTCCGCAGCACTATTATGATACATATGCGTGAGAAAGATTTTATGAAAAGCTAAGCATGCATGGTATCCGCCTTAAGAGGCAATCAGATGTACAGGTTATTCCCTTATCTTATGTTATGCTCTATATTTCTCATTATGTTATTTTCCATGTTCGGTACCTCTTTCTATGTTACTATTCATGCCTTACATACTCAGTACTCTGTTCGTACTGACATACCTTCTTGTGGACACTGCGTTCATGCCCGCAGGTTCGGATAGCCAGCCGAGTGAGCCAGACCAGTAGGACCCCTTTCCAGTTCCATCCAGCAAGTTCTATTTGGACCGGAGCTATTGCCTTTGGTATGCTATTTTGATATGTACATATATGGGTATGACAGGGCCTTGTCCTGTCTCTTCTACAGTTATACTCCATAGAGGTATGTGGACAGCTATGTACAGTAGAACTGTTGTGCAGTCCTGTTAGCTATTATTTTGTGTGCAGTACGTGTAGTGGCCAAATCGGCCCCTGTTGTTGTCTCTCATATGTATGCCTGTGAATACGTATCTACATGCATAATTTATGAGCTTTGTGGTAATGTTCATTATACGAGTGCTATAGCGGGCAGTATCGCTCATATACCGGTTAAGGATGGGCCACCAGGTTATCTGGTATAGAGCAGATACGAGTTTAGGGGTGCTCGATTGGTTGTGGTCGAGTACTCGTCACATCTCATCGGTTTGGGTCGACACATTTACTGATGGAACGGAATGAAGAAAGATATAGCCGAGTTCGTAGCTCAGTGCTCTAATTGTCAGCAGGTTGAGGTTCAACATCCGAAGCCCGGAGGGTTGTTGCAGAATATAGAGATTACGACTTGGAAATGGGAAGCAATTAATATGGATTTTATCACAGGCTTGCCCCGTTCTAGAATAAGTTTTATTCAATATGGGTGATTGTTGATAGGCTTACAAAGTCAACACATTTTCTACCTGTCGAGACTACTTATTCCGCTAAAGATTATGTGAAGTTATATATTAAGGAGATAGTGCGACTTCATGGTGTTCTAGTATCTATCATCTCAGATATGGGTGCGCAGTTTACAGCTAACTTCTGGAGATCTTTCCAGAAAGAATTAGGGATACAGGTGAGCCTTAGCACAACATTCCATCCCCAAATAGATGGACAAGTTGAGTGTATGATCAGACGCTTGAGGATATATTACGGGAATGTGTGATAGACTTCAGAGGTTGCTGGGATGATCATTTGGTGCTTATTGTGTTCGCATATAGTAATAGCTACCATTCCAGTGTCCAGATAGCCCCGTACAAGGACCTATATGGGCGGAAGTGTAGATATCCTATCAGTTGGTTCGAGGTCGGATAATCAAAGTTGATAGGGCCTGATTTGGTTCAGCAGTCGGTGGAGAAGGCTAAGCTCATTCAGGAGAGATTGCTAGCAGCTCAGAGTCGCCAGAAATCTTACATAGATAACAGACGATGAGATTTGGAGTTCCGAGTAGATGACTGGGGTGTTCCTGAAGGTATCACCTATGAAAAGTGTTATAAGATTCGGTAAGAAGGGCAATCTTAGACCTAGATACATTAACCCTTACAGAATTATTTGTAGAGTAGGCCAAGTAGCCTATGAGTTAGATCTACCTTCAGACTTGGAGACTGTACATCCGGTTTTCCATGTATCCATGCTCTGCAAGTGCATCAGATATCCTTCTAGGATTTTTCCCATAGATGATGTCCAGATTACAGAGCAGTTGTCATATAAGCAAGTCTTTGTTGCTATCTTAGATCGCCAGGTTTCGTACGTTGCAAACCAAAGATGTTCGGTAAAAGTGCTCTGGAGGAATAAAAATGTAGAAGAGATGACTTGAGAAGCCGATGAAGATATGAAGTCTAGATACCCTAATTTGTTTTCGGCTCTAGAGCAGATACAAACTACAACACCATTGTCTTCAGGTACGTATTATTTATCAGCTACTCTTGTTGGTTGTGTGGGACCATTGTTGTTATTGATTGTTGTGGCCCTGTGTGGCATTGTATAGTTTGGTTTGCTGTGTGGTAGGTTGGTAGTGGTACAATTACAGAGGAGACCTAGCCAAAATTTCTATAAGATTCCAGAGAGTTTAACATTCAAGGACGAATGTTTCTAAGGGGGGGGGGGGGGGATATTACACGTCATAAATTTTTGCGTCGTAAGTAAAATAACGTAAGCTGAATAGACCATCGAACTCCTATAAGTAAGGGTGTCAATCGTTTTCAAAAAACCGACGTAACCGACCGAACTGTACCGTACCGAATCGATTTTAGGTTTCCTTTAATAAGACCGACAGTTTTTATAAAAATTTATAACCGTACCGAATAGTTGGGTTGGTTTTAAATTTTATAAAAATAAATCGAAAAAATACCGAACCGTACCGAATACATTTATATGTGTAAAATATATTCTATATATTAGATTTAAATATAATAAATATTAAAATTTTCGTCTTGAGTTCGGGATGATGAAATAATTAACACCTAAAGTTCCGACTCTAAAACCTATTATACTACTGCTATTGAAATTAAATTAGCTCTAGCGTCTCAAATAGTAACTAGCTACTCTTATTGAATACTTAATCTTAGTAGTCTCAGTTCTTGAATCCCATGTTGATTGATTTTTTCCCCCTCGTGCGATATAAATTATACTTTTTGTCTTTGCTTAATATTGTTTCACTACCGTAAAATAGTGAGATCAATCTTTATTCTTATTGTCTTTCATGTTTTCTTGATTCATCACCTTTTAAACAATAAAAATGTCTAGAACTTTAGCCAAAGTCCTTTTGAAGTATGCATGATATCGGGTCTTTAACTTTTACTAGTGACTATGACATGATGTTGCTTTGTTTAAAAAAAAACGAAAATTAACCGAACCATACTGATAACGAAGAAAAAACCGAGATGATGGGACGGTTTCAAGAAGTCTAATTTTGGTTCTAGAAACTGAAATAACCGAAAAATTGATATGGTATAAATTTTATAAAATAACCGCCCGAACCTTACCATTGACACCCCTACCTATAAGGTTAAGGAAGACCTTTAACAAATTTTAAGTATTTAAAGGTTTCGGGGTCAAGTGAATCGAAGGAATTAGGTTCGTGGAAAATTGGGAAAAACTTGGCAGAATTATGGATAGGATTTTGGTTAAATTTAGGGAGGTATATATTCTAGCCTATAGGAGTTATGGAATGCATAGCCTATGGAAACTCAAGTTCAGAGAGTTTTCCTTCCAATGCAACTGAGAGATCGTAAATATGAGAAGTACGGGATCATGTACGGCCTGTACAAAAATGTTCGTCCTGTACCACATTTTCCAAAAGTTGGCAAAATGTTGGATTTTTGAGGGTCCAAGTATGTGATCCAAGTACGGGACATACATGGAAGTACACTCGTACATGGAAGGCGTACAATTGAGCCGGTGGAAATGTTTTTAAGAGTTAAAATTGGTCCAAGCTCATTTCTCGTTCATTTCTCTTCACGAACAGACCCTAGAGACCCCTAAAAACCCTCTCAAACATTTCCTAAGTAAACCCAAGATAAATTAAAGTTAAAAAGTGAGTTTTAAGTGACGGAAGCCTCAGATTGTGCCTTGTGGCAGTTTTGGAAGGAACTTAAGGGTGAAGTAACCTTTGATTTGAGTTGTTCTTAAGATTTGGAGGTAAGATTTAATTTGTATCTTCATTTTATTAGGTTATTAAGCCTTAACTTACTAGTTAAAGATGGATATCATCAAAGGAAGAACTCAAACTTGCTATGAACTATAAGTTGAGTTGTGAACTGATTTTTATTATGTTGTTGTGGTGTTATTGGAATGATTTCCTTGTAATTGGGTTGTAGTTGATGTTGTTGTCATGTTGTTATGGTTCTACTAGATGGATACGTAAATAAAAAGTGTATAAAGTTTAGTATACGAAGCGTATATTGGATTGTTTGATGTGTGCATTGGAATACTTGTGAAGTGAGTATAAGGGACTTATATGAGCTTCTTGTTGTTGTGGTTGGTTGCTGAATATGTTTTGGATGATGAAGAATAAGGCGAAATGCTGCCCGTCTCTCTTTAGTCAAGTTATCATTTGATATACGTGATATACTAGCGCCATCTATGTTGTATATGTATTCCTTTATTATAGGATTGGTGCTCTAAGGGTGATAAGCTCGTTGTTGGATTTCTTGGACGACTTGAGTTATGTTAAGGCTAACTTTCCTTCTTTTGGCATGATCATTATGAACGGAACGTAAATGTAACGTTACTCCATAATGATCCTATTCTATTAGCTAGGGATTCTCAATGTTGATTCTTGTTCTAGAAGGTTGTTTTCAGTAAGTCTTTCTCTAGATTCTGTATGATTCATAGAGTCTCTTATTGATGAAAATGCTATCTCATAACGATGTTCGGAGGCGTAACGACCTTACTCTTATCATATTCTTGCATTGCATTTCATTTACGGAAAAGGGCCAAATATACCCATGTACTATTAGAAATGGGCCAAATATACCCCTGGTTATACTTTGGGGCTAAAACTACCCCTGTCGTTATACTATTGGTTCAAATATATCCCTCCCCCATTGAAGTTGTTCAAAGTGGACATCCAATCCTATGTGGCACTAACATTAGATGAGGTGGATGTCACGTGGCATGCCACATCAGCACCCCTAACCCATTTTACCCCTCCTCTCTATTTGTTCTTCCTCCTCCATTAAAAATTTCTTCCCCTCCACCACTATTTCCACCATTACCTCTACCGTAAATTCCAATATCTTGTGATTTAACCCACAACAACAATTGAATGACGACATTAACAATTATGGAAGAAAACACAGAAGAACTGAGGAAGAACGGAAAAAGCAGATGAAGAAAAAGAGAAAGAACAATTAAGACTCTAGCTCAAAATTGCGAAACTCCAATCAGTAGAATGAAAATTAAAAAGTCCAATAACGTGTGATTTAACCCACAACAACCATTCAATGGTGAAATTAACAAACTGGGGAAAACTCAACCCAAAGGAATTCGAGAAAGACAGGAAATATTTATGGTTGCTGTTCTGATCTCTTATGATAATTTCTTTTTTCTTTTTTTTAAGCAAAGAAAATCATCCTGATGCTGTTGGATTTTATTAAAATAAATAGAAGTATTTACAGAAAAAAGAAATAAAATGAAAAGAAATGAAGGCAAATTTAAAAGTCTATGCTACTCTATCCTAGGAAATGAAAGAAAAGTCTAGGCCTTGTATGAGAAGCCAAGTGTAACAATGAAATACTGCAAACAAGAACACTCCTTCTTTGGATTGATGCCATTATCAGCCACCTCAGGCTCTCACCAGGTGCTATTGTATCTAATCTTACTGAAAATCTTTCAAGAAGAAGTGTAGTATAAAGCTCCTCATAGTTTCTGTCCTTTTGCTGTCCACTGTCTCTGATAAAGCATACACATTCAGTCATGTTGAATGGTTGTAGCTGGATTAGCTAACTAAAGAAATCCTGTTAGTAGGATGAACATTCCTATTAATACCACACACTAACAAGGATAACCTTAGTTATCTAACCGGGACTACAACACTCCTATGAAGCTCATAGCTTTTATCATGATCCTTTATTTCTTTGTGTAACTGAATCTTGTGTCATCACTTGTTGGCATGATCAGTAGAATATGATCAATCTGGTTCTCTATTTCTGCAGATCTTGCTTCTGAAGTTAGGCATCATCATCTTATCAGCATTGAGAATCTTCTTTACACCTGTTGGCTACTCAACAAATGAATGAAAGTGAACTGTACCTGCAAAATCAAAAACCAGGTTAGCTAAAAAATCAGCAAGTGCATTGCCTTCCCTAAGGATATGAGCAAACTGCACTTGGCCCTTGTTCCTCCAGAAGTTGATCTTATTGACTTCCATACTAATCTTCCATGGAATCTCCCATATTCCTTGAATAATGTTTATCGTGGACAGAGAATCTGATTCAATCATTACAGGCACCAAATTATTTTTAATACAGTACTCAATCCCATCCAAAATAGCTATAGATTCTGCTGTGATGTTAGTTGTATCAGCTATTCTTCTTGCCCCAGCATATATCAGGTTTCCAACCTCATCTCTAATGCAGAAAGCAGCTGAGCTCAACCCTAGATTACCCCTAGAAGCTCCATCTGTATTGCACTTGAACCATCCAGCCTCAGGAAATTTCCATTGCACCATCTTATATCCTATTCTAGGCCTGTAATCCTTCAAATATTTCACCATGTGAGGCCAATCATGTGGAATATTTTTCAGCCAAGGATATAATGTCTTCACAAGTTGCTGTAGATTATAATTGATCCCATTTATCACCTTTAGTTTATTCATCTTACCCCCATGCATGATAGTATTTCTACTCTTCCATAATTGCCAACATATGAATGCTGGTGCTGCTTGCATAACTGATTTGAGTTTTGTAGGACCTTGCATATACCACCAATGCACTATTTTCTGATGAATCTGAATCCTTGGCACAACTATCCCCACAACAGCATTATAATAGTACCAAATTTCTGCTGCAAAATCACCTGTGAGGAATAGATGTTGAACTGTCTCCTCCTGATGAGAGTTCAGACAGCATCTACGTCTAGATACAATGCTAATATTCATTCTCCTTAGTACATCATCCACTGGAATTTTGAACTTCCACAGTCTCCAAAGGAAGAATGATATTTTGAATGGAACTCCTTTGTGCCACAACTTTGAAAAGTAAGCTACTGTTTGAGCCTTTCTCCTGAGCAAATTCCAAGCACTCCCTACAGTGAAATCTCCTGTAGTACTAGCCATCCACCACGCTTTATATTTCTCCTCTGAATGCTCCACTATATTCAACTCTTGTAAAATATGATCACACACATTACTTGGTAGTTTGGCATGCAATTTCTGTGCATCCCATCCTTCTGCATGCATAAAGTGTGATACTTCTTCAATGCTGGTGTCAATCTGAAAATCTGGTGGTAAGACCTGTTTGAGTGAACCAAGTTTTTTCCAATTATCTTCCCATACATCACATGCTCCATTTTTAGGTTCCCACCATATCTGTTGATCCACCTGATCCCTTGCCTCTATCATTCTTTTCCACACTTGTGATCCACGTTTCCACTGCACTTCAGTAGGCTTCTTCTTCTTGTAATATTTATTCCACATAAAGGCTGACCATAATGTATTTGATGTTCTAAATTTCCACCATAGTTTGGCAAAAAGAGCTTTAGACACATCATCTAGAGATCTGAATCCTAATCCTCCTTCATCTTTTGGTAAACATACCTTGTCCCAAAAGGACCAGTGCCTGCTTTTACCTTCTTCCTTGGTACTCCAATAAAACCTTGTAAAGATTTTATGAAGCTCATTAATGGTATATTTTGTGGGAACAACAGCTGACAGCATGTATATTGGAATACTCTGAAGCACACTATTGATAAGAACTGCTTTTCCACCAAAAGAGAGCAATTTTCCTTTCCAATTTTACAGCTTGTTTTTCACCTTCTTGATAAGGTCATTGTAATATACCTTTTTCCTCCTTGAATGAAATATAGGACATCCCAAGTATGTTAATGGAAATTGATCCCTTTTAAATCCTGTAATCTGCTCCACCTGCTGAGACAGTGCACCAGAAATCTTGCATATAAAAGGCACTCTTGCCTTTATTGATCAGCTGACCTGAAATTGCCTCATACTCCTGCAGTATCTTCATAATTCTCTTCAATGAACCCCCTTCTGCAGATGCAAATATTATAGTATCATTTTCATATGCCAGATGGTTGATATTTTGACTCTATTTAGGCATGTCATAGCCTACATACTCAGAATTTCAAATTCTGCATTTAGAGCTCTTGATCACACCTCTGCTGATAAAATGAACAATGCAGGTGAAAGTGGATCACCTTGTTTGACACCCCTGGTTGAATGAAAAAAATCCTTTGGCCTGACCATTAAAAAGGATGGAATACCAGTTATTTGCAATCAACCTCCAGATCATGTCAATAGATTGACTAGCAAATCCCATTCTGCTGAGTACCTTTATCAAATATGACCAAGATACTCTATCATAGGCTTTTGCCATATCTAATTTGATCACTACATTAGCTGGTTTGCCCCCTTTTCTGATGTCTGTCACTATTTCCTGTGCCAATAGCACATTCTCAATAATGCTCCTCCTTTGAACAAAACCTGCTTGATTAATAGAAATCAACTAAGGTAATACAGTCTCTAATCTATCATGAACCACTCTTGACATCACTTTGTTGATAAAGTTACTTAAACTTATAGGCCTTAAGTCTGAGTAACTTTGAACCAACTCCTTATTTGGTAGCAACACAAGATTTGTGAGTGTGATTGACTTTGGAAGAGTATGACCCTGAAAGAAAGCCACCACCATCTTGTATACATCCAAGCTAATAATGTCCCACATGTCTGGTAGAAAACTCCAGGAAATCCATCAGGACCACTAGCACTTGATCCACTAAGGTTGAAAACAACTTTTTTGACTTCATCAACACTAGGCATTTGACAAAGAAGATCATTTCTGTTTTGGTCAACCAAAACAGGAATGAATGACAACAAATTTTCATCTCCAATTAAATCTTCTTGTGAGAATTGTTGAGAGTAAAAGTTCATAGCCTCATCTGCCATTTGATCCTCATCCTCAATCCATGAACCATCTGAGTTTTGAATTCTTTTGACCTGCAATTTCTTCCTTCTTCCCTTTACTAGATTATGGAAAAACCTAGTATTTTTGTCTCCATCTACAAACCAATCCAGGCCTGCTTTTTTTCTCCAGTACTCTTCTTCATAATGCAAATATCTCTTAGTCTCATCCTGAGCTTTCTGCAAAACCACTCTATTTATTTGGCTTGGATTTTGTTCAAACAATTTTCCTTTAATCTCACTATTTCCTCCCTGATGATCAGCTGCTTGAATATATCACCAAACACTTCCCTGCTCCATTTGGATAACACCCCTTTCAGCTTTTTCATCTTACTTTTGAAGTTTATGAAAGGATCATCATGCTCCCAAGTGGACCAATTCAGCCTGACTGTCTCCATGAAAGATGCATGTTCTATCCAGAATGATAGAAATTTAAAAGGTCTGACCAGATTTTGATGCTTATACCCATAGGTACACATAAGTGGAGCATGGTCTGATCAAGTTCTTGCAAGATGTTCCACTTCAATATTTCCAAAGTTGTCCAGAAGCAGTGAATTCACCAACATCCTATCCAGTCTCTCAAAAATACATGCTTTATCTGCTCTACCATTCCACCACGTGAAGGGACTACCCTTAAAATTTACCTCTTCAAGATCACAAGAGTTTATGCAAAAAGCAAAGTCTTCTATATCCTGAGGTTGAATAGGATTACCCCCTATCTTTTCTTCATCATTCAGGACCACATTGAAGTCTCCTCCTATTAACCAGGAACAAGATAAGGTATTGGAAAGATGATAGATATCCTCCCACAACTCTATCCTCTCAGAAGCACTACATTTAGCATATACTAAAGTAGTAATAAGATGCTGATTCAAATCTTGTAAAAACAACTTCAAAGTAATCTGCTGAGGAGAATCCATCAGAACTTCTACATTTATATTATCAGCCACAAAGTACCAGAGTTTGCCATTACAGTTGGCATTGGCTAAACACATGCCCAGCCTCCTTCTATAATGGTTTATTGTCCTGACCTGTTGAAAAGGTTCCATGAGAGCAATCAAGAAGAATTTGTGATGTCTGTTTAACATTTGTACCCTATGAAAGGCTTTTTGTGTCTTCACTGACCTAATGTTCCAAATGAATGACTTCAACATCATTTAACATTAGATTTTGGTAGCATTCCTCTTTGGTACCACCCTGAGTGGAATTTTCTTGTCAATAGCATTCTTCTTGCCTTTCTTCTGACTCTTATTGTTAGACTTGCTATTAGGAGATATATCAGCCTGTTTAAGAATGGTGTCCTTATTTTGCTTAATATTCTCCTCCTTGTCTTCTCTATGGAGATCTCTGATATCCTCCTCTACTTCCAAACCATCTATATTATGAGAAATCAGGTCATGAAGATCTTTGACTGGGGAAGACTTTCTACAAAATGTAACCTGATGATGGTCAATATATGAAATCACTAGTGCCTTTTCTGAGGAAGCATGATCTGGTGGATCTGCATCTTGCTCCACATACACCTGCTCCTTCATCTTGCCACTTGTGACATCTACTACTGTTGCCTCTATTGACTGCACATTTTCCTGCATTTTTTCTTGTCTTTGCTCAATATTATGAATTATCACTGAGGGAGAACCCTCTGTAGCCTCTTTTATTTCATCTGCTCCTGTATCATCAACAACCACATGTTCATCATGATCTGGTTGATCATTTTGTTTTTGCACCTCCTCTTTGTCTGGACTCTCTTCTTGCCTCAAACTTGTTCCTTTTTCTGTTGTATTGATGCCTACTTCCACACTGTCCTTTTTACTAGATTCTCCATCAGTTTTACCATGTTCTCCATCTTCTTGTTGGATTTCTCCTATATTCAATTCCTTTTCTGCTGCATTGGTGCTACCATGACATGATTCTTCCACACTGTCCTTTTTAGTAGAGTCTCCATCAGTATTACTTTGTATTCCATCTTTATATGGCCCTTCTCCTGGAATCAATTCCTTTTCCTCCACCCCATCAACCCATGAGCTATGAATTTATTTTTCCTGTATACTGCCTGGCATAACTTCATGATCACATAGCTGACCTTGTGTGGAAACTTGAGTAACATCTGCAGTATTCAGCCTTGTCTCCACCTGATTACTTTGACCATCCTTGTTTCCATTTGCATTGGAAATCTCCCCTTCATCTTTGGATGTACTTGTACTTGGTATCTCTCCTTCCTCCACAATGTTTAGTACATCAAATTTATTTTCACCATCACTTGTACTTCTGAATCATCATTGTTCTTTGCAGCAACATGCTCAACTTTTCTTTCATTCCCCTTATCATAATTGTTAGTTATTGGGACATACTTCACCATATGATAGTTTCTGCCATGGTACCACCTACGTGCCTTCTGCTTGCCTTTATCCTTAACAACTTGTACTTCTTGATTTCCTGTGTCCTTCACCCCTTTATCTGAGCCGGTAACCTCAACAACTACTGTTTTCTTCAATTCAGGATGAAGGATTCTACACTCATCTTCAGAATGGCCTTGAATCTTACATTCAGTGCAATACTTTGGTAAGAAATCATATTGAATTTTGACTTTCATCTTCTTGATGTCCTTAGTATCCTCATTCTCTATTTCCAACATCAGAAATTGAGGTAATTCCACAAGGAGATCAACTTGTACCTTGACTCGAGCACAACTAGGTCGAGTCTTGTTTATAGTTGCCAAGTCCAACTGTAAAGGTTTTCCAACAGCAGAAGCCATCGTAAACAAAGATTCTTTGACATAGAAAGTAGGTAATAAGTTTGGAAAAGAAATCCACACCATTGCATGAGATGTTTCTTCATCAACTTTGAACTTGGAATCATAGATAAGGGGCCTCATCTGATAAGTAACACCATCTTTAGCCTTCAAATAATATGCTCCTCTAGACATAATATTGATAAAATCTTCCATCAATGCACATCTGATCAAAACATGTCTTGGCCTAAATAAACCAACCTTACAATCACCTTTTATACCACATTGTGATGGTATAATGCTGCGTAGTTCTTCCAACTCCGGCCATCCATGAGAAAATATGCCTATTACTGCATGTTGAAGGTCTTCCAATATGTCCATTCTTTTGATTTCAGCCTCGGTCCACTTCACCATTGGAATACCATCAATATACATTAGTTTCTTCCTAGGTATAGGTTCACATTGCTGCTTCATTGTTGTACAAATTTCCTCACTTCCCGTTAGTGTATTGGCAAAGCTTTTTAAAGAAGAAGGGTTTACGTTAGGGTTTGAAGAATTAGGGTATGATTGAGCTGAAGATGAAGGTAATATATTGGATTGAGGTAAGGTTGGAAATACGATAGAAGAGGTCAAAGGAAGTGGCTAGTCAGCCGCCAACGACGGCTGACCAGTGGCCGGAATGGCCATAGTACGGCTAGAGTAAGGTTTGTAGTATTAGGGTTTGCATGAACTTTGAGGAGAGAGAAGAGAGCTTCTAGGGTTTTCTAGTGTATATTTTATGACTATTTCTTTTGGTGGGTTCATGTTTTTTTTAATCAAAATTCTTTAAGGGCTATTAGAAAAGGAGTGGAAATTAACTTGATTAGTAAGTGTATTACCTAGAATTCACATATTTTTAATCTTTTCCTCCTTTTGTGAAAGTAATTAGGAAATTATTGTTTGAATGAGTTTATAGCCATTGAAAATTTAGTTGCGCTTCTGGGGTAAGTCGCGAATTCCTTTGGTTCCTAAAGTAGAATAGTTAAAGGAGTCATCTTTTTAGCTCTGTAGTTAGTATTTTTTGCTTATAAATGCTGATTGTTGCTTCACAATTGAATCTTCAAGTTACATGTTGCTTTTAAATGAAATTAAATTTGATTGTCTTTTTGAAAGAAGAATATATTCGGGTTTGGGGTTTCCTTCAGCTTCTACTCATACTTATAGCGATTTTTGCAGGTGGCGGTAATGGTGGAAATGACAGTGGAGGGGAAGAAAATTTTAATAGAGGAGGAAGAACAAATAGAGGGGAGGGGTAAAATAGGTTAGAGGTGCTGATGTGGCATGCCACGTGGCATCCACCTCATCTAATGTTAGTGCCACATAGTATTGGATGTTCACCTTGGACAACATTACGGGGCAGGGGTATATTTGAACCAATAGTATAACGACAGGGGTATATTTGCCCTTTTTCGTTTCATTTATATATATATATATATATATATATATATATATATATATATATATGTATAGACCTACGGCCCTTCAGCCGTTATATACACGTATATTTTGTAATATATATATATGGGGAAGGTGACGGCGTTATATACGCACTACCACCTGATCAGCTGGTCACATGATGATGATGATGATGATGCCCACAGAGGCCGATGCGGTACGGTACGATACGGTGGGATGCCAACAGAGGCTTGATAGGCGTTACATATGTATCACCCCTATACATGCATGCACGGTATTTATGCATATCATTGGCCCTCAGAGGCAGTTTAGACATATAGGTTGCCTTCCTTTAACCCTATGTATTGTTATGTCTGTTTCATGTTACTTTCATGCCTTACATACTCAGCACTTTTTCCGTATTGACGTCCCTTTCTGGGGGAGCTGCATTTCATTCTCGTAGATTCAGGTAGACAGATTAACGGGTGGCCACTGTAGGTTGCTGTTCAGCTGATAGTGGAGCACTCCTCTTATTCCGGAGTTGCTGTTGTGTTCTTGGTACGTTATACTTTTGTGTACATACGGGTATGGCGGGGCCCTTTCCCGACCTTATTATGTCATATACTCTAGTAGAGGCTTGTAGACAGTCATGGGTTAGTTAGACGTCGTATGACCCCCTCGGCCTATATTTTTGCTGTATAGTATTTCATGATGGCCTTGTCAACTTGCACCGTTTTGTCCAACATAGTCATATAGTATGTCTTTTTGGGTTCATCCCTTCTTCAGCATATTTCTCTCATGATTTAGCAGATTTCCATTTAATGACCCTCGAAGTCCACTCTTGTTTATGATTATGATATGGAAGTATGATTAGTAGTGCTCCGCCCGTTATGACCCTCCGATTTGGGTCGTGACATTCCCCATGAAAAAATAAAAGATTTTGATGGACCTCACATCTTCAAGAGAAAGTTTCAAGCTATAATACAGTCCTTGATTGTTTTTCCAACCTTTCCACATGATAGAATTTCCATATATATATATATATATATATATATATATATATATATATATATATATATATATATATATATATATATATTAACTCTATCATATCCCTCATCACTTTTCCACATGATAGAATTTTCATAGATAATGACTATCATATCCCCTACTATTTCATAGATTGTTTTAAAGCATATCATGTCACCTGATCTATGAGAAGTTTTATTCTAATATGTTCAACATACAAATTGAATCATCCATATACCAATATGCACTCTAACGGCTAGGATTTGTTGCTCATACATAGAGACAACTATCTTCAAATTGTTAGAACAGGGATAGTAATATCTTACAATTGTTAGAAAATGGATAATAATATCTTTCAGCTGCTTGAACTGAAATATCATCAAATTGTTAGAATACAAATGATAATATTATTAGAAACCCAAAATAGGACTTGCTTGGCTTAGAGGCACATCAAGACGTTTCTTGAAGATAGTTGGAGTCTCTCCCACGAGCAAACGGAAGAGTAAATGACAACTCTATCTTCGGGATTCAACTAAACCACATAACAAGTAGCATTTAAGGACGTTGCTCTTCTACTCTTGTCACGACCCAACTCGTGGGTCGAGCGGGCACCCATGCTAATCCCTTTTGGTGGGCAACCCCTTCCTTTATTCAACATTCATATTAAACATACGCAAGGGAAATAGAAGTATCCAAACAGTCTTAGCATATATAAGATAGAATAAGTGCGGAAAAAGAACTACATCATCCCTAGGGAATCTAGTTTGTAACAGTACAAGAGCTACTAAATATTACAAGTTGGAATGGCCATGCAAGGCTCATAAACGTAAAAGGAATAACAGTCCGAAGGCAATAGACAGATAATGAGATGACTGGAAACTCGGGCGGCAGATCAGGCAATGGCTCACCCTGGGTCTCCAAATTGGACTGCCTCGAGAATCACTCACGAGGGCCGGACGTGGATCCTGTAGCAAACTCTGCACTAAAAAAAGAGTACAACAAGGTAGTATCAGCACAAACACTATGTACTGGTAAGAATCATAGGCTGACAACAATTAGTTCACATATATGAAGAAAGAAATCAACAAGTATATATGTAAGCAATCAAGCACGTTCACGAATAAATTAGCATAAGATCAACTCAATATCAATGCCATGTACAATTCAATAAACGAATAATAAATGTAAGAGTGAAGGCATATGCAATGCAATACAATGCACTAGCCAAATACCTCAAACATGTACACACATGCTACAGACGGAAACCTCCATATCTCAATAGTCATGACCCATGGAGGACGCACAAAGTCCACGTACACCCTCATCCAGGCAAGAAACCTCGGGCATTGAGTATAACACATTCCGCTCCGGTAACAACCTCAGATCACAGATTCTTGTCTCTCTTTTATACAATCCAGCAATGACCTCAGATGCTCCTTTTTCTTACTTATCATCATTTGTACCAAGTCACAGTTCATATCAATGCAACATAGAAATGAGAGTGTATTCCATGCAAGATATCATAATCAATAATAAAGCGTAATCAAAATCACATCCATGTCTTATCATAAGCACGCATCATAATTCAAGCCTAATCTTATGATTCTTTCTCTTTCCGATGATAAGTGGCATAACAAGAGAGAGATGAATGTATACGCAAGCCACAACATAGCAAATAAGGCAGCAAGCCCAATCACAACTGTAACAGTTTGCATTTCGCGGGCGGGTTTAGCGCTCGGAAAACTACTTCGAACTCGTTGGTGCTCTTTCGAACCTTGTTTTAAAAGAGTCGCCACCTAGCTTTTAGGAAATTAGGGAAACCAGTGGTGAAAGGTTTATTCAAATACAGTGAAAAATCCTTCGTAATCCAGAGTTCTAGGTAAGGGTTCTGGTGATTCCCTGGGAAAAGTGTTAGGCACTCCGGTATTAAGGATCTGTGGAATACGGTTGACCTTCGAGCTTCAATGTGTGATTATGTATGAACTGCTTATGCTTTGTTTAGTTTCCCGTATAAAAATACAGTCATGGCATATCATTTTGGCTTTAAAAAATTTAAACAAATTCCCTTTAAGCAAGGTTACTTTGAATTTGGATTTAAAATATCCGGGTTAAAAATAGTTTGTCCTTTCACTTATAAGGATAGTCATATCGGGTGTGTCCCGTCTGAGACTAATGCCATGTGTTTGTTTGTAAGAAAATACATATGCATACATATATGTATAGTCTTTTATTAATTCATACATTATCCACATTTTATCTCTTTGGTCAACCATATCCTCAGAACTATTTTCCCAAACTTAGGCTTTGAAAGAAATTTCATTCATTTGAATTCATTAAGTTGGGTCTAGCCCAAATGTTTCTTTTACTTTCTTTTTCTCAGATTTCTCAAATTAAAATACACTTTTAAAGAGGTATTCAGAAATAATCAACTTTTGCAAGAAATATACTTTCACTTTTATTTATTTTAATCAAGTGGAATACAACTCTTTTATCGTTTGGATACAGTTTTGAAACATCGTCTACCCAAATCCTAGGTTCTAAGCTATAGGGGTTTCAATATCTATACAAATGTATTTGAATATCATACAGAAAATAATGTAAAACTTATACTAAAGGAAGGGAAGAAAAGTTTAGCTTTTTACGGCCTTGGGCCCAAATCATTCAGCAGCCTTGTTCTCGTTCTTCTTTGCTCTTCTAGTCCTTCATCTGAACTATCGGGCTTTCAACTTTACTTCACTTTGTCTTTGGTAGAATCTCATCTCGCGGACCCATATTAATTAGATGTACCTCACAGGAATGAAATGAAAATAGTTAGTCAAATGATATGCCACCCCATAGGGTGACGTTTAAGAATGTAAATAATAATATCCCTCGGACTCGTGTCAAACTTTGAGAGCTTTGATCACGGAGGCTCAGACTCATGGTTTTGAATATGGCAAAGGAACCTGAATCATGTCGCAGCTGCAAACTAGGGGCCATTATAGTTGCCTTGCCAAGCGCATGTTGGTTCCTACCTCGTGATATCAATGTGAGATCATCCTTGCCTAAAACGAGGGTTAACCTTTCCGGACTAGACATAGCCTCAAGAAACTAATTTTTTCTTTGGCCCAATTATATTATCATGTTCTAAGAAATTTCTACCAAGTGCAGCAATCTATTCTTTTAAAGAAAATAACAACAACATCCTCAAAATAGTAGCCAATTGGTCCAGAACCAAAGTGTAGCCATTCACATAAAGGGGTGGCAGCAGGCCATCCTAAAAATGCATCAGTCATTTAATCCAGAGATACAGTCAAGACTGTCATCAAAAGTTTCCACAGTTCATCCTTAGAAATGCATTAAGACAACAATAACTGGCTCAAGTTAGCATATGAAATAGGGCAGCAGTTGATCTCCCAAATGGAGAGCCAAAAGACAGCAACCAAACTCTCCAAAGCTAACAACACATTCTCAAAGGGAAAAGATAACAACCAGTTTAAGAAATACAAGACAACATCCATCAATTTACGTAGCAACACAACTCAACTCAGGATAACTACGATCAACAGCATTTAGACCAAAATCACAGCAGTAAGCTGCCCTTTAAGAAGTGACAGAAGGAGTAGCAACAAATAGCAGTAAAGTTATCCAAGAACAGCATTTTGAGAGCCTCACAAGTGCAACAAAGTTTCCCAAGTTCAGCAGCTCAAACAAATACCATAGCAGTCATGATGTAGTCACTGAAAAGGTAGCATTTCAGATGAGTGGAACAAGTGTTTTCCGAAAGTAGCAACTCAAACAAATGCCACAACAGTCACTTTCATCAGAAGACGATACTTCAGCTTACAGGATGCAACAATTAATTTCCTTAAAAGAACCATTCAAGTGCAGCAACATAATACTCCAAGGGCAGCCATCAGTCCATAGAAAAACACCTCAAGAACATTTGGGATTTGAGACTCCCCAAGTCATGCAAAAAGGAGGAGGGGTGAAGAATGAGTATCAAGAAAGTGCAGGCTTAGCAGACTACTAACAAAAGAGCATACTGTATTTTGACATGCTGAAGGATTAAATATAGCAAAAACAAAGACTAAGACAAGGGTTTCAAAAGTGGATGATCCTATAATTAAAAAGAGTCCCAAGACAGAATGTATACTATTCATTTTAGCCTTAAAATAGAAGCTTAGTGATGGGTCTTCAAATATTTAAGTCAGGACTGTTAATGAAGAAAAGTCAAATAAGCACATACTACAATTCATGAGCTAAATCAAGTATATTTAGCCATTTTATTTTATTATAAACAACTCTTTAAGGTTTGTATACAAAAACAATGACTTCTTACTGTAGACTTAGCTAAGCTGATGAAAACAGGGGGTTCTGAAAATGCACAGGTTGTATTTCTAGATATGAACATAAGAATATATCAACAGTGATCTATTCTCTCAAACTATCGTGTAAACTGTCTTCATCTTCCTTTGCAACAACACATGAGCTGTCAAGCAGAGGGAGGAAAAATAAATAGGAACACATCAAGTAGGAACAAGATCTTGCAAGGCTCAAATCCAAATCTTTTCTGGTTTTTCTTTGAGTAAGATTGAAATCACATTCACTTTTCTTTACATTTTCTTTTATTAAAGAATCAAAGAGGAAACTGTAATCATACTTATCAGGACACAATGTAGGTTATGCAAAGCATAGCATGTACACATAAATTTTGGCTAACACACATTCTGAACAAGCTTATTGATAACTCAAATATCTAGCAAAACTAACATGATAAAGTTCTCAGATATCAGCCATCCCAAACAGTTTCTGAGAGGGAGTAAGGAAAACCAATGAGGACAAATAGTGATTGGTAAACTAATTTCCTTCAACAACTTAACTAGAATAGGGAATACAATCAAACCACTTTAAAAGCTAAATCATAAGTCAAGGCCCAAACAAAGAAATGAACTGCTTTAAAAGGGAAAATTCATGTTTAAATTTAAAGGACTGCAGAGGAAGATTTGAGAAAGAACCTTTGTTCTTAAAGTGAGTTTAAAGGGGCCAAACACATGCTTTTTAAGAGAGGAACAAGAACCTTTAAAGCTTTTGAATCTCAAACATCATCCAGTTAAAGATTGGAAAAACAAGTAACATTCATATTTGAAGTCTTAAACTGATTTCCAGTTAACCTTTAACAACTTGGAAACACAGTTAGCCAAAGTCAATTAAGACCAATACCTAGAGCAACTCTACTCATGAAAGAAAACCGAATCTTATCTATAATTTTAACCAAACTTAAGTAGCATACAAAATGTTCGTAAAGACAAGATGAGTGCATTAAAAATAGCAGGTTGTTAACCTGCTACTGCTAAACACACATTGGTCATTAAATAGAGGGAGGATCAAATAGAATTCATCACATGATTCAAGATTAGTTTCATATCATCCTGGATTAAGCAAATCATGAAGCTGAGAAACCATACCGATCCTATCTGAGCAGTTGTATCTAACCAAGATCCTAACAGAACTTACGTATATACTAACCCATAAACCAATATTCAACTATGTTATTTCTAAACATTAAACGTAAGAGAAACATAACAGCTTATCCAGACAACACAACACATTTTTTACCGTAGATGAAATAAAGTATTTTACAGGTATGATTTCTAAGACGTTACAACCTAAATCATGTCACGTGTAACAGTAGGTTCAAGCCGAGTAACACACACAAATGATTGAGATTTCCATATCTAAACTCAAATGAAAACATGGCTTTAGCCCCCAAAACCATATCTAATCCTAGGAAATCTAATCAAAATATCGAAGCACACAGAATTTGAAAGACAAAGATGCTTCTAACCATTGTCATTCAGGACAGAATTGAATAGGAACGGGCAAACCTGAAGGTGTACTAGACTCACACTGTTACTCCTCCAATCACGACTCTAAAACTAATGGAAAACAAAGAAGATGAACACTTTGAAACTAAATGATTTGTTTATACATGAATACACAAAAAAAGAAGGATTTAAAGATATACCAAAATACCAAAACATAACTTTATGCTTCACACGACATAAACTAGTAATTTTATGTCTCATACCTCACTGAATAAACTATAAACCATACAAAATTAGTCTAACTACTCTAATCGCAGAAATAAAATAAAAACACAGGAATAAATGAAACTAATGCGAGAAAGAAAAAAAATTACCTTTTTGACGAGCAACGACAGGGGCAACGAGTATTAGAAATTAAAGACAATACAGATTTAGAAATATCCTTCCTTTTCTTGTGTATTCACTGTTGGCCGGATACATGTATATATACCAGTAGAAGAAATAAAGGAACCTTCCTATACATTCCTATCATGTACACTTGTCTAAATATTATTAGCCTAGCAATAACAAACTTCTATAATTAATAAATGGAAAAGGTAAATACAGCTAATAAAATCTATTTAGCTTCCACGTGTGAACTTTGGCCATCAAATATTTTTGTACAGTTTTAACAGCTGGACATCCTTGATTCAAAGTTGATGAAGCTCATCCAATGGCTGAGAATAAATCCCCAAATGAGTATTACAGGATTATTTTCAATCTAGGAAGCATCGAATGTTTTCAGACAAGTTCATCTTCTTTGGGCTTCTCTTTCCTCTTATTATCAATCCAGCAGAAATTATTATCATTTTTCATGGGCTGGGTTGATACCTCTCCTACATCCCCCCTCAAGTTGGAGGGAGGTGATGAAACAACCCCCAACTTGCCCAAAATCGAGTTATGATTTGGACCAGAAAGGGGTTTTGTAAAAATGTCGGCTAACTGAGCAATTGAAGGAACAAATTGAAGGGAAATGAGCCCAGCAAGATATTGTTGGCGTACAAAGTGACAATCCAAGTCGACATGCTTGGTACGCTAATGAAATACCGGATTTTTCGCAATATGTATCGCCGCTTAGCTATCGGAGTGAAGTAGTACAGGAAGTGAAGGTGGAACTGAGAGATCTGTGAGAAGACGGACTAGCCAAGTGATTTCAGCCACCACACGACGCATTGATCGATACTCGGCTTCTGCGGATGAAAGTGACACTAAAGACTGCTTTTTGGATTTCCACGATACTGGAGAACCACCCAATGTTATAAAATAGCCACTGACGGATCGACGAGAGTCGGGGCAAGCTCCCCAATCCGAGTCACAAAAAGCAAGAAGACGAAATGAAGGTTGTGAAGAGAGAAAAATGCCAAGTCCTGGGTTGAGTAAGAGATAACGAAGGCATCTGATAGCAGCATCAAAGTGAATTTTGCTAGGGGACTGCATAAATTGGCTCAACCTCTGAACGGCAAAAGAGAGATCTGGTCGCGTATGTGTGAGAAAGTTAAGTTTACCCAAAAGTCTCCGGTATACAGTTGGATCAGGCAATAAATCATCAATATCTTGGTAAAGTTTAGAACAAGGATCCAAGGGAGAGGAGACTGGTTTTATATCTAGACAATTGAATTCATTGAGCAACTCCAAGGTAAATTTACGCTGACTCAATATTATACCTTGTGGTTCCCGGATTATCTCCATACCTAAGAAAAAATGAGCATTCCCCAAATCCTTAATTCGAAATTCAGAATGAAGAAAAGCCTTAAGAGATGCCAATTCATCTGGATCATCCCCTGTAAGTAGGATGTCATCCACGTAAACTGCCAAAATGGAAAACCTGCCTGCTGATTGTTTGAAAAAAAAGAGAATAGTCGTTGAGAGAATGAGAATACCCCTTAAAACTAAGAGCAGCAGTGAGTCTTGCATACCACTGTCGAGATGCTTGTCGAAGTCCATAGAGGGACTTTTTTAGTTTGCACACATGATTAGGATTAGGAGGAAACAAACCAGCAGGAAATTTCATATAAACCTCCTCTTGTAGATCACCATGTAAGAAAGCATTGTCAACATCTAATTGTGAAATACCCCAGTTTTTCTTGACTGCAATAGCTAATAAGCACCTTATTGTAGTCATTTTAACCACGGGGGAAAATGTCTCAGTAAAATCTATACCTTCTCTTTGTATGTCACCTCGAATAACCAATCGCGCTTTGAATCTTTCCACTGTACCATCCTGTTTGTATTTTACTTTGTACACCCATTTACAAGGGAGAGCCTTCCTATCTGGAGGTAACTCAACAACCTCCCATGTGTTGTTGGACTGCAAAGCTTGTTGTTCCTTGGACATTGCTTCTAGCCAAGCTGGATGTAAAGACGCTTGAGAAAATGATGTAGGTTCAGAAATGTAGGAAATTGATTTGAGAAGGGACTGATTAGAAAGTGAAAGCCCAGAAAAAGCTAGAATAGGAGGTGAAAGAGTAGAAGTAAAACAATGAGAAGTTAAATCAGTAAGTTAGACAGAATTGCATATATAGTCCTGTAGATAATTAGGCCTGTGATGAGTCCTAGTAGATTGTCTAGGAGGGATTGATGATTCTATAACATGAGGGATGATAGAAGTAGGTGAAGATGGAATTGAAGGAGTAGGAACTGGTAAAGCTGATGTGTCTAAGATAATTTCAGAAGTCAGAGGAGTAGACGGAGATGATTGAGGGGAAGAAATTTGTGGAATTGGATCAAGTGGAGTTGGTTCTGGAATGGGGGTGGGTTGTGGAAGAATAGATTGTTCAGCAGGTGAGTCTGAGTGAGAAAAAACAGGTGGAGAAGCAGGTTGTGTAGGATATGGAAAAATTGTTTCATGGAATATAACATCTCTGGATGTAAAAATCTGATTGGTAGCTAAATTAAGTAACTTGTATCCCTTTTTTCCATAGGGATAGCCCAAAAATACACATTTGACAGCTCTGGGATCTAATTTGGATCGATGAACTGGCAAAGTGGAAGCATAACATAGACACCCAAATGCCCTTAGATTGGAATAGGAAGGAGGCTGTCCAAATAAGATTTCATAAAGAGTTTTGAGTTTAAGAACTTTAGAAGGAAACCTATTAATTAAATAAGTTGTTGTTAGAAGACACTCACCCCAAAAAGAAATAGGCAATTTAGATTGATATAGAAGTGCCCTGCATGTTTCCAATAAATGCCTGTGTTTCCTCTCAACAACCCCATTTTGTTGGGGAGAGGAAACACAACTAGTTTGATGAATAATCCCAATAGAAGAAAGATATTAAGAAGAAGAAGTGCTACTGCCTAGTTCTAAGGCATTATCAGACCTCATAATCTTGACTTTAGTGTTGAATTGCCTTTCAGTCATGGCAAAAAAATGTTTAAGAATATTGAATGCATTAGATTTAGTGCTAAGAAGAAAAGTCCATGTCCCCCTACTATAATCATCAACAATGGTAAGGAAGTATTTGAAACCATCATGAGTAGGAACTTTGTAAGGTCCCCAAGTATCCACATGAATTAAATCAAAAATGTGAGATGATGAAATGGAACTGGAAGGATAAGGTAATTTAACTTGTCTAGATTTAGCACAAATATCACAAGGTAAATCATTGAAATGTGAAAAAATAGACTGAATTGATGAAATATTCTTCATATTGGAAATAGGGATATGACCCAACCTAGAGTGCCATAAACTTACATTGGAAATGACAGAAGCTGAAAACAAACTGGAAATAAAAGGACCACTAACAGTGGAATTGGAACTAGAAACAAGTTTTGATTTATTACAAGATGAAACTCTAGGAAAACTATTGCTAATGGAAGCTGCAACTCTAGGCTTGGCTGGAGAAGGTCTGACTGAATGGAATATGTAGACTCCTTGCTTTACTCTACCAAGGTGTATTGGCCTCTTTAGGGAAGGGGCCTATAAAAATGCACCAGAAGAAGTAAAAGATAAGATAGAGTTAAATTGTGTACATAACTTGTGAATAGAAAGTAGATTGAATTTGAAACTGGGCACTAGTAGCACATTTTGCAGAATGAAACCTGGCATAAGATTAACTAAACCTGTCTTATGCACTGAAACCTTGAGAGAGTTAGGAAAGTTAACAAAAATAGGCGTAGGAAGAGTGGTGAGATTGAAGAGTAAAGAAAGATCTGAAGTCATGTGCTCAGAAGCACCTGAGTCCAGTATCCAAAATACTGACTTTATAGAAATTAAAAGTGATGTAGGAGATAGAATAGTGGTAGTTATACCAGCTGTATTAGCAGCAGCAATGTCCTCAGTAACTTGAGCACCCTGAGTTCCATTTTTAGTATGTTGCAGTAGCTGATACAATGAGTGAAATTGATCTTGGGTCATAGGCTTGTTCCCATCTCCAAATGACTGACTAATTCCATCTACACTTGAAAATACTGCATTACTCTTTGCATGAGGAGGAAACTTCTTGCTTCTAGTAAATTTGAAATCAGCAGGAAAGCCTATGAGTCTATAGCAATTTTTTTTCTGTGTGATTTGGTTTCTTGCAATGATTGCAGAACAGCAGAGGTTTATGTGGATCATACTTATCCCTTTTTTCATAATTGAATTTTTGACCTCCATACTGTTGTTTTGCAGCAAAGAAAGCAGTCTCTCCCTGATGAGAAGAACCTGGATGTTGAAAAACTTGCACCTCCCTTTGTTTCTCATCCCTAATGAGAAGAGAATAAGCATGATTAACTGATGGTAAAGGAGAAAGCATCAGCAAGCTGCTTCTGGGACCTGAATATGCATCATTCAGACCCATAAGAAATTGAATCAGCCTTGCATCCTGTTGTGACTTGAGGGTTTTACTCTTCCCTCCACAAGAACATTCATAGGTACAATGTTGACACATGTCTAAGCTGTCAAGCTCATCCCAAAGTCTCTTAAGCTTAGTATAATAACCTGCAATGTCAGAGTTTCCTTGTGCTAATTCACTGATCTCCTTCTGCAGTTGATAGAGTTGGGGGCCATTGCTTTGACCAAACCTCTCCTCAAGCTCAGTCCATATTTCCTTAGCAGTCTTAGAGTAAAGCACAGTCTCTGCTATTTCTTTTGAGAGGGAGTTTAAGATCCATGATATAACCATATTATTGCACCTTGTCCATGATTTGAAAGTCTCATCAGTGACAGCAGGTTGAGTGATGGTGCCATCTATGAATCCGACTTTGTTTTTGGCTGACAAAGCAATAAGGACCCCTCTTCTCCAACCCCCATATCCTTTCCCATTGAAGAAAGAACTCACCAAGCACATACCTGGTGAGTCTGAAGGATGGATGTAAAGAGGGTGTGAAGAATCAACGAGGGTGCCTGAAGACTGAGTACCAGCAACCACAACAGTTTCATTAGTATCACTCATTGTAGTTGATTGAAAATTTTATGAATGACAGAGAATGGAAGAAGGAATGATTGAAGGTTTTATCCCTAGGCTTCTGATACCATATTAGAAATTAAAGACAATACAGATTTAGAAATTTCCTTCCTTTTCTTGTGTATTCACTGTTGGCCGGATACATGTATATAGACCAGTAGAAGAAATAAAGGAACCTTCCTATACATTCCTATCATGTACACTTGTCTAAATATTATTAGCCTAGCTATAACAAACTTCTATAATTAATAAATGGAAAAAGTAAATACAGCTAATAAAATCTATTTAGCTTCCACGTGTGAACTTTGGCCATCAAATATTTTTGTACAGTTTTAACAGCTGGACAGCCTTGATTCAAAGTTGATGAAGCTCATCCAATGGCTGAGAATAAATCCCCAAATGAGTATTACAGGATTATTTTCAATCTAGGAAGCATCAAATGTTTTCAGACAAGTTCATCTTCTTTGGGCTTCTCTTTCCTCTTATTATCAATCTAGCAGAAATTATTATCATTTTTCATGGGCTGGGTTGATACCTCTCCTACAACGGGAGTTGAGTAGATCACCTTTCTTTCACCAAAGCCACAAACCAACTCGAATCGAACAAAATTTAAACTGAATCCGACGTTTCAAGGAAAACTCAACTTGCAAGAAACTTTTCCTCTAGTTTGGAGTCGAGTTAACTGAGAAATCAATTTTTTTTGGGTATCTTCAACTTCTTTGAAATGAGGAGAATGGGGTTCTATTTATAGAGGACCAATTCTAGGGCTTTTTAGTTTGAAATCAATGTGGGACTACTTTTGAATCTGAAAATCGTGTACAATAGATTTGAAGTCCAAATATTACTAAAGAAGCAATGCAAAATTAAAAATCAATAAGTTACCATTTGAATTGGATTTTTCTGATGGAAGAAGACAAGAACAATAACTTTTTTGCCTGAAATGGCGAAGCAAAAACCTGGAAAGCGAAGATGCATGAGAATCTTTGCTGCAAATGGTATCTAACAGCTATGAATTCACTGGGCTTTAGTACATTCAAGAGAAAATGTTAGGGTTCATTTTTTTTTCCAGTGTTCTGTATACTGAAGATAATAATGTATTTTTTTTGGGAAATTAAAGTGTTGGACCTGGTATTTGTGTTGTAGGCTGGATGGGTTTGGTCAATTTGGGCCCGAAGTAAAAAGGAAATGGGGCTGGTCTTAAAGCGTTAAGAATTGAGTTTATAAATTAGCCTTTCTCGTGTCAATTATAACCAAAACTTGTCTAATAACTAATTTGAAATCAATTTGATACGCATTAATTATTCAATCAATAAATCAAGCTTTTTGACCTAAAAATAACTATTTGCATAATTGATTAATCATGGTAATTAAGTCGTAAATGAGTTTAAGTTGACAAAAAAAACGTACTAAATTAAACACTTGTTTTTTTTCATAAATTGATTTTTCAACTCAAATAAAAACAGAAAGTATTTCGACTTATCTCTTAGAAAGTATCACCAAAAGCTGTTTTATAATGTATTTTTGATTTTTTGAATAATTCTTTTCCTATGTTTGTGATTCAAGAGCTTGACTAGTTAATTTAAATTTTTGGAGGGCAAAAATTGGGTGTCAACAACTGCCCTTTCGTTGTGCAGGGATGGCACAACCGTCCTTGGGCAGTGAAATTTGACAAACCCAATTTTTGTCCGACCAACTCAATTCATCTCTTAAAGAGAAAAGTGCATGTGATTCTAAAAATCATGGACGGACCCTGGTCTCTGAGTTTCCTACATATCTCAGGCTCTGTGGGAATTCAAGATACTTTTAGTTCGACTAGAATTTTTGAAAACCTTCAAAATTTTCCCAGTGTCGAATTTATGAGACTCGAACTCGGGACTTGATTGAGGGGAATTTGGATTACGGCCGAGCTCTGGTATTGAGTTCGCTAACATATCCCCGTCCCTGGGAATCAGGCCGTATGTAGTTCGACTCGATTGGTAAAAAAGGGTTTTTCTTATGCGGAAGTTGCCTTTGGTTCGAGATAAATGACTTCAAAACATTTCGAATACAGAAAAGAGGCTTGCGACTTCTTAACTATAGATGTGGCATGCTTCACACTCACAGTTAAGTCCTTGCACAGACATAATTTCACGTACCTTAAGTATGTTGTCATCTCGATTTTGAAAAAAGAATGACGATACCCCAGTGGAGATACTGGGTGCAGAACTCAAAGATAACGACTCTTGTCTTCTTAACAGGGTAGTTTTGACATGAAAAAGAATACGTACATGCCTTCTACAGGGTGTAGTTTGAAAGATGGTGAAAGGTGAACCTCAACTCTCGCCCGAAGAGTCTGCTCCTCTCTTCCGCAATTTGCCCCAATTCACTGCTGAGAAAAAGTTCCATGTTGCTCCGCATGAGTCTGGATCTGGTTCAGCCGGTCTGCTATCACGACCCAAATTACCGATCATGCGGGTACCTACTTTATTATCACTAGTAAGCGAACCCTTACCCATTAACCCTTTAATCACTAACCAATTTTAACTTCTTTAATCATTTATAATTAAACAATAAATGAACATGTGAATGAATAAATAGCTACCAAGTCATAAATAATAAATGATACAAGTGCGGAAGTCTAACTATTACATCCCTAGAATCTGAAAGTCATCGTACAAGGACTCCAACCAACAATATCTAAAGAATGAAATATATGTCAAGTATAATAATAAATAATCTTTGGAATTTAAAGTAGACATTTGGAAGGAGAGATCTTTAGGTGCCATGGAATGGGTAGAAGCTCACTCTCGGATCTGACCGAGCAAACTAGCTTCAAGCTAGAGATGTAGTCTAGATGAAATCTCTGGAACACAATCTGCCCTCAAAAAGGGTGCAGCAAGGTAGTATAAGTACAAACACTATGTACCGGTAAGCATCATAGGCCGACTAAGATTGGTTCACGTATATAAGCATAAAATCAACAAGATAAACAGATAGACACTTAATACTCAAATCCAAGTCACAGAATATCCCATAACAGAGTCATAACCTAAGATGGAGCTTCTAAACCACAAGTCTGTCAAGTCTCAATAATCTCACCTGGTAATCACAAGTCCAAGTTCTGCCCCAAGGTAGCGTCACTAATCCACAATTTAACTCAGTCAATGGTCATATTTTGTTATCACCATAGGCATTCAACATCCGTACCAAAATCAGAACCAACGAGCATATACTAATGCAGTTCTTACTCCAACACCTTCATAAATGATCAAAACCCCTCAGATTGTACAACACAATTATAAGAGATGCACAATACAGATGTGATGGAATGAAAACGTGTAAATATGAGGATATGAAGGTATAAAATGCAATGCGATGCAATGATCAACCACACACTGTACATACATGCTAATTGGTGTCATTTCCCAGTAGTTATGACCTGCAGGGGACCCATGTGTCCACGTACCACTCGTTTCGGATCCACTCTTCGGACCCGAGTACCTTTAATTCCGGAATCACTCCTCGAACCCGAGTACCTCTCGTTTCGGAACGAACCTCTGACCACGAGCTCACAACTAGGCCACATCCTCAACCCCGATCAAATGCGCCTTTTCACACACACACACACACACACACACACTCACATATATATATATATATATATATATATATATATATATATATATATATATATATATATATATATATATAGATCACTTTTAATGAGAGATTATCAAGTACCATGTATCGAATAGTATCAAACGTTCAACAAGAAGATTTTATTAACTTCTTCACTAATTTCACTTCACAGTGTATGTTTCAACATAATGCAGTTCATTCGTATGTATGGACTATGAACAATTAGCAATAACTATGTCAAACTCAAGGCATCATGCCACAAGTCTTCCATGAATCATTTCCGAACCATTTCCATCATGTATGTATGTATGAATGCATAAATGAGGGTAAACATGGTAAATCAATGCAAACCAATAAAGCAACAGTGAAGGTACAAATCACAAAGCCACAAGTCATAACAAGACTTAGGTCAACTCAACCATGAAATGAATCATACAAAATGTCTCAACCAACATAAGAGTCTTTATCCCTCTATACTTCCACATATAGCAAGTACGCCTCACAACTAAGTCTTGTATCACCAAGATGCTCCATTTTTCTATATATTATCGTTAACAGTAAATCATACATCAAGTTTTCATCTACGTACTGTCATAATTTTATATCACAATTCAAGTCTAAACTCATTATCCTTCCTTTCTCCAATGATATGTGTCATAATAAGAGAGAACTGAGTATAACACGACAATTTAGGTAATAAGTCTAATCACAATAACAGGGCAACGAGCCACCTATAACAACAATCAACCTAATATAAATCCAACCTGAATCGCCACAGTATGAATACAACTGTACCTCATATTTTAGTACATAAAGTAATGGCGACGAGCCCATAAAATCAGAAGTCATACCAAACTTGCTAATATCCAACCAAAACACCATGTCCGAAGACCTAATCATGCTTTCTCCCATCAATTATACCCAATACATATGTTTCGCTAATCAAAGTCTAACTAAAGTAAGTCATGACCTACCTTGAATGTTGAACAGGAGCCACGAACTACTCCACACGAGTCTTCTATTTCTGAAGCGCCTCATAATAGTCAAAGTCTAACAATATGATGCTAAGTAAGCAACAAACCATGTATTTAAACAAGAATAACAATTTGGGGAAGAAGACCTACTTACTTCTACCCTTTTGAATGGATGAAACCATCCTTTAATGGTGAATTTATCATAACTTCTATCACTACAATCATTAACCTTCAATTCATGGGTTTCTAATCAATTTACCCTTTCGAACAGATTTTAGGACAAAATTTCCATTTTTATTAGAACCCTAAATCTCAACATGCAATTTCAACCATAAGAAATCAAATTCCCTTCCTAGAAAGTGATAATCTATACTCCTAGATGATTAAACAACAACAAAATCAACAACCCACCAATTATTTAAGGTTTACTAATTCTAGGGTTCTAGGATTTCCACCCACCATTGATGGGCCTTAAAAAAATCGTGGAACTTGAAGAAGAAAGGAAAATGAAAAAATAAATATGGAGACTTACCCTCCAAGATGTTTTCACCAAAGAATGGAATGAAGATTGCCTCTTCCTCTCTTGAAAACTGACATTGGGGTCTTGTGGGTAATGGTTAGGAGTTGAGGTATAAAAAAAGGGCTTTCTGCCCCCATCGGTCGCTGCGGCGGTGAGTGGGTCACTGCAGCAGACCCGCTATAGCAGCCATAGGTCCATTACAGCAGACTCGCTAGAACAGCCCGAACGAAAAAGGGCATAACTCCCTCATACGGAGGCAAAACGCGATGATTCTTTTTGATATAGCTTCATAACTAGGATACCGATCTAATGGTTCAAATCTCACAGAAAAAAAGGTAGTTTGATCAATCTGGACCCCTTTCTATCCAAAGACCTACGGTGAAAACGAGCGCGACAAAACCCAAACCCATCTGAAACTCTTCGAAACCTCACCAAAACTTGTGGACAAGTTCAAAATCATCATGCTAACTCATTGGAACTTTCAAAATATTAAAACGGGGTAATCCTAACTTTGGCGTTGACCATGGTCAACTCTTACTCTTTAACTTAACTAGCTTCTCCATCAATGTTACACTCGAACCTTGCGGGAACCAACTAGTGACTTCATTAAGTCATAGATCATACTAATAGGACTCTAGCGAAGGGTCAAAAAGGTTAAATGGGTCAAAACACTATAATAACCAAATGGGTCGTTACACCTGCTCCTTCTGGTGGCTCTATACCTATTTCCAGGGGTTGATAACATTTCAGATGGCCTTTGTGGCAGTTTGTATGAATGGCCCTTGTGGCAGTTTGTATGAATGGCCCTTGTGGTTGTTTGTATGAATGGCCCTTTTGGCTGTTTGAATGAATGGCCCTTTTGGTAGTTTGAATGAATAGCCCTTTTGGCAATTTTAATGAATGTCCCTTTTGGCAGTTTGAATGAATGACCATTTTGGTAGTTTTGTATGAATCCTTTTGGCAGTTTGTATAAATGGCCCTTTTGACATGTTTGTATGAATGGCCCTTTTGGTATGCAGATGACAGATTTGACCCTTGCGGCTAGATGATCTTTCTTTCATCCGTAGTGTGAGCTTTGACCCTCGTATTCGGATATGCCCATTTGTTTTCGTCATGACCCTTTTGGCCAAATATCTCTTTATACTCATTTATTGTGACCCTTTTGTCCTGATATGTCTTTTTCATTCGCTTTTTATGTGGCCCTCTTGGTCAGATGTGCCATTTTTGTCCTTTATAGCCCTCTTTGATTTGATTGTGCCGCCTTTGTGGTGATTTTCCTTTAATATGGCCCTTCTGGCTAGATTATGCCGCCCTTATGGCGTTTCGTCGTTTAATATGGCCTTTTTGGCTGAATTGTGCCGCTTTTACAGCGTTTTGTCCATTATATAGTCCTTTTTGGATATTCAGAACGATTATCCCTGATGCCTTCAAGTGTGACGACAATCATCCCAATGTTCTAGTGCCGTTATCTTCACGATTTTTCAAAAAGTTCACCTCTCGGTGGTTTGCAGCTACTGGAGAATCTAAAATGAACTTATCAGTAGAAAAATGCAATGTAGGAGTTGCAAAGCCTTAAAGATGGACAAGTTAAATTGGAGAGGAGCAACAAAATAATTTAACTAACTGTTTTATCATCATTAGGTAGCGTCTCACTTTGGCGATTAGCGTCCCATTTATTGGTTAGCATTTCACCTCGGTGATTAGCGTTCCACTTTATTGGTTAGCGTCTCACTATAGTGACTAGCGTTTCGTGTCACCGGGTAGTGTTTCACTCTAGTGATTAGCGTCCCATTTTATCGGTTAGCGTCTCACAATAGTGACTAGCGTTCTGTATTACCGGGTAGCGTTACACTCTAGTATGTTTCTCCAAATTAGTACTGGTTGTAGCTTTTGAAGGAGTTACCTGTTTATTAGTATTTTTTACTAATTGGTTTGATACTACATGTAATAACTGATTTGTATAATTATTTTGCTGAATCAATTTGTTAATGTCCTTAGTTTTAGGATCACTGTCAATATTGGTTCCTTCTCTTTTAAAAGGGGCTGCAGTAATTATTTCTTTTCCTACTGGAATAAATATTTCCTCTAATGGTGGAATAGTTGATTCGACTATTCCTTTGGCCTTTGTGTGCCATTTGTTGACTAACATAGACAAAGATTCCTTTTGGGTTGGAATTTGCCCTGTTAATTCAAACCATTTGATGAATGTTATATTACTCTTACACCTAGTTATGTCAGTAATCGAATTAGCATTAAAATCTATTCTAGCTTCAAAGCTATAGGTATCCATGTACCAATCTAATTTCTTTTTGTTCCTTGGATTTTTCGTTTCTTTGTCTAAGGCTAAAAGATCTGGTTTAAAGTTGTTGGCCCTAATCATTCCTAGGGAATCTCCTTTTACTTCTTTTTGTAAATCCATATCACTAGCAGGTGGGCTTCCTGAATTAACTTCAGATTGTTGTGAATGGTAATAAACTTTAGGGATAGTATTTGTAAAATCTACTCCTTTAGGTTTTCTATTAGTCTCTTCCACAAAAGGTTCATGGCTTTCTCTTACTTCCTCCGGGGGTTTAAAAGAAGAAGGTCTTGAGAAAGACTTTCTTTGACTTGATGAAGGTCGTGAATACGACATTCAACTTCCAGAGGATGATTCATTAATTGATGTAGATCTAAGGAATTTTAGGTCGATAGATCCATCTGGGTATTGAATAACCTGTTCAATAGCAGAACTTTCAGGTTCAGCTTCTGGTTGGGGTATGGCATCAAAGTGCCATTCATCTTTGGATAAAATTTCATTCCATTTTATCATTCTAGGTACAAAAGTACTACTATGTTCTTGGTTTGATTCCATGATCATAGTAACTCCTTTTGGACTCATTATTTTAGCTTTTGGAGATAAAGTTGTTTTCATTAGTCTGTAATATACTCTATATATGACAACTATTTCTTTTTTATTAGCTTTGCTATTCACGTTTCTTGTTTTAATATTAAGAGTTAATGTATCCAATATATTCTGGTCATTGATGTCAACCGAATAGTTTGGATAACAGTTAAAGTAAACCGGGCCATGAGCTAGGTTACTTTGTAAAACTCCTAATAAAGAATCATCAAAGTTTAATAATCTATCATCTCTTAGTAAGAGACATAAAGGTGTGTCTAAACCTAATCTATAAAGAGGTTTGACCGCAACTTGGACAAGTCCTATGTGAAGAAAATTATAATTTTTCTTGTATCTGTTTATATCATGAATAGATAATAGTTTAATAGTCTCTGCTGAACTATTGATGGCAACCGTTGACTCACAAGTTTTGATATTTTAATTTTTTACAAAATCAAACTTTCCTGTGTTATAGATTTGCCGGAATGGTTCTTTTCGAATATTCCAATTTTGTAAATCATTTTCAACTTTAGCTATCCTTGTAGCTTCTGTTGACACGTTGACACTGTTTAAAACATTCATATTATCAAGACTCATGATTAATACTGAGCAGTTATGTTATCAAGTTGGTTTTGGCACCACCTGATACTGTCTTCAACAAATCCAATTCTTTTCTGGTTTTTCTTTGAGTAAGATTGAAATCACATTCACTTTTCTTTACATTTTCTTTTATTAAAGAATCAAAGAGGAAACTATAATCATACTTATCAGGACACAATGTAGGTTATGCAAAGCATAACATGTACACATAAATTTTGGCTAACACACATTCTGAACAAGCTTATTGATAACTCAAATATCTAGCAAAACTAACATGATAAAGTTCTCAGATATCAGCCATCCCAAATAGTTTCTGAGAGGGAGTAAGGAAAACCAATGAGGACAAATAGTGATTGGTAAACTAATTTCCTTCAAGAACTTAACTAGAACAGGGAATACGATCAAACTGACCACTTTAAAAGCTAAATCATAAGTCAAGGCCCAAACAAAGAAATGAACTGCTTTAAAAGGGAAAACTCATGTTTAAATTTAAAGGACTGCAGAGGAAGATTTGAGAAAAAACCTTTGTTCTTAAAGTGAGTTTAAAGGGGCCAAACACATGTTTTTTAAGAGAGGAACAAGAACCTTTAAAGCTTTTGAATCTCAAACAACATCCAGTTAAAGATTGGAAAAACAAGTAACATTTATATTTGAAGTCTTAAACTAATTTCCAGTTAACCATTAACAACTTGGAAACACAGTTAGCCAAAGTCAATTAAGACCAATACCTAGAGCAACTCTACTCATGAAAGAAAACCGAATCTTATCTATAATTTTAACCAAACTTAAGTAGCATACAAAATGTTCGTAAAGACAAGATGAGTGCATTAAAAATAGCAGGTTGTTAACTTGCTGCTGCTAAACACACATTGGTCATTAAATAGAGGGAGGATCAAATAGAATTCATCACATGATTCAAGATTAGTTTCACATCATCCTAGATTAAGCAAATCATGAAGCTGAGAAACCATACTGATCCTATATGAGCAGTTGTATCTAACCAAGATCCTAACAGAACTTACGTATATACTAACCCATAAACCAATATTCAACTATGTTATTTCTAAACATTAAACGTAAGAGAAACATAACAGCTTATCCAGACAACACAACACATTTTTTACCGTAGATGAAATAAAGTATTTTACAGGTATGATTTCTAAGACGTTACAACCTAAATCATGTCACGTGTAACAGTAGGTTCAAGCCGAGTAACACACACAAATGATTGAGATTTCCATATCTAAACTCAAATGAAAACATGGCTTTAGCCCCCAAAATCATATCTAATCCTAGGAATTCTAAACAAAATATCGAAGCACACAGAATTTGAAAGACAAAGATGCTTCTAACCATTGTCATTCAGGACAGAATTGAATAGGAACGGGCAAACCTGAAGGTGTACTAGACTCACATTGTTACTCCTCCAATCACGACTCTAAAACTAATGGAAAACAAAGAAGATGAACACTTTGAAAATAATGATTTGTTTATACATGAATATACAAAAAAAAAAGGATTTAAAGATATACCAAAATACCAAAACATAACTTTATTCTTCACACGACATAAACTAGTAATTTTATGTCTCATACCTCACGGAATAAACTATAAACCATACAAAATTAGTCTAACTACTCTAATCACAAAAATAAAATAAAAACACAGGGATAAAATGAAACTAAAGCGAGAAAGAAAAAAATTACCTTTTTGACGAGCAACGACGGGGGCAGCGAGAGTTGAGTCGATCACCTTTCTTTCACCAAAGCCACAAACCAACTCGAATCGAACAAAATTTAAACTGAATCCGACGTTTCAAGGAAAACTCAACTTGCAAGAAACGTTTCCTCTAGTTTGGAGTCGAGTTGACTGAGAAATCAATTTTTTTTGGGTATCTTCAACTTCTTTGAAATGAGGAGAATGGGGTTCTATTTATAGAGGGCCAATTCTATGGCTTTTTAGTTTGAAATCGCTGTGGGACTACTTTTGAATCTGAAAATCGTGTACAATAGATTTGATGTCCAAATATTACTAAAGAAGCAATGCAAAATTAAAAATCAATAAGTTACCGTTTGAATTGGCTTTTTCTGATGGAAGAAGACAAGAACAATAACTTCTTTGCCTAAAATGGCGAAACAAAAACCTGGAAAGCGAAGATGCATGAGAATCTTTGCTGAAATGGTATCTAACAGATATGAATTCACTGGGGTTTTGTCACGGCCCCACTAGAGGTCGTGACAGGTATCCAATACTACCAGACCGGACACCTCTTATCTCGCCTTCTATTCTCACTACTGAGTGGGCCATATGGACGATACAGTCACATTTTACTCAACACAGTCATCAATAGCATACTTGTAAATAAATGTCAATAAGCCTTACCAACATATTACACAACAACAAGGACGAACAGGATTGTGAAACATCTGACTGTACACGTCTGTCTACGAGCCTCTAGATAAGATACATATATTCACAAGGAGGGTCGGGTTCTGCCGTGCCCAAATATGTACACAAAAGTAGTACCGATAAACTGAAGCTCCGGAACAACTGGAGCGCTCTCAATGTACCGCTGGTGGAGCTCCTAGGGATTAGACGCGTCTACCTGTTTACCTGCGGGCATGAACGCAACGTCCACAAGAAGGGACGTCAGTACGATTAATGTACCGAGTATGTAAGTCATGAACAATAACATAGTAAGGATTACAAAGCATGAATAATAACAAAATGGAATTATAGAGCATATCGTAAGATAAAAGAGTGACCTGTACGTATGACTGCCTCTTACGGCGGATGCCATGCATGCTTAGCTTTCTTTGAAAAACATTTCTTGTTTATATATACAGAAAATAGAACATATCATGTTGCCGATGCGTTGGCTACGATCCATTTAGCCACATATGTCCCGCGTCCGGGATGATATCATGTCATATAATACCAACTGATCAGATGGATACACGTCTATAGCGCTCTGGCCCTCTTTCCCATATTCATATACATGTATCATGTTTATGTATCATGTACATATATCATGTAAGCAGCATGCAGGAGAGCCCAAGGAAAGTTATGTCTCTATCGGAGTGACGTAAGGTCGGTAACCTCCGATTATATTATGGAATAATCATCATCGCTCTATGTCACCTTGAAGGAATAATTATTTTAAGGTGAGACTATCAATGAAGAATAACATCAAGAGAAAACATAGAATAAGGTCATCCATCCTATCCTGGAGTGAAGCCGTCAAGCAATCCTTAACTAGATGTGCTCCCAACCTACTCACGAATCGATGCACACGATCCCCCATGTCAGCCACCATGGCTGGGGCATACCTGGCTAAAGAATTAAATCGGAGACTATATTCCCGGGCGCTCATATTCCCCTGTATGAGATTCAGAAACATATCGGCTCAAGCCCGTCGAACCTCCGGTGGTAAGTAATGTCGCAAGAATGCTTCGGTGAACTCTTGCCAAACTGGGGGAGGTGTATTTGCTTCCCTCGAAGATATCCAAGCATTATACCACTGGACAACTACATCCAGCAATCTATACGAAGCCAACTCTACTAACTCCATATCTGAAGCATGTATTATCCGCAGCGTTCTAAGCATCTCGTCTATAAAGCCTTGCGGGTCTTCATCGGGTTTCGACCCATAAAACTCCGGAGGGTTCAGACTGAAAAAATCACGGGCTTTTGCACTCACCGCCCTGTCACCTTGGCCCGCACCTTGCCGCTGAGCTTGCGCGGCAACCAACTGGGTCAGCAACTGAATAGCTTCTATTATCTGCTGGCCCGAAGCTGCTGGCGGTGGAACTGGAGGTACTGGGGCTGGAGCTGAAACTCTTTCCTGTTCTTCTGACACGGGTAGAGCATGAGAAGTCCGAGGAGGGACTTCGTCATGAGACTCACCCTCTTCTACCTCCACCGGTGGCTCCCGTTCAACTCTTCTTCCAGCCACTGTCTTTCCCTTTTGGGCCGCCGTAGCTTTTCTCTTTACAGGCATCGCTAAAATCATAACACACGATTAGGAAAGGGGGAGAACCTGATAACATGGATCTATCGCACGATCTATGATAGGAAAGAAGGTCAATTATTCCTAAAATGCTCTGCAGCCTCCTGCTTATGAATGTGGCGCGCTTCACACCCATAAACAGGACTCTACTGGACACGGCTCGTAGACAATCCCTAGGACGAACTGCTCTGATACCACTTTTGTCACGACCCCACTAGAGGTCGTGACGGGTATCCGAGACACCTCTTATCTCGCCTTCTATTCTCACTACTGAGTGGGCCATATGGACGATACAATCACATTTTACTCAACACAGTCATCAATAGCATACTCGTAAATAAATGTCAATAAGTTTTACCAACATATTACACAATAACAAGGACGAACAAGATTGTGAAACATCTGACTGTACACGTCTGTCTACGAGCCTCTAGATAAGATACATATATTCACAAGGAGGACCGGGTTCTGCCGTGCCCAAATATGTACACAAAAGTAGTACCGATAAACTGAAGCTCCGGAACAACTGGAGCGCTCTCAATGTACCGCTGGTGGAGCTCCTAGGGATCAGACGCGTCTACCTGTTTACTTGCGGGCATGAACGCAGCATCCACAAGAAGGGATGTCAGTACGATTAATGTACCGAGTATGTAAGGCATGAACAATAACATAGTAAGGATTACAAAGCATGAATAATAACATAATGGAATTATAGAGCATATCGTAAGATAAAAGAGTGACCTGTACGTATGAGTGCCTCTTTAGGCGGATGCCATGCATGCTTGGCTTTCTTTGAAAAACATTTCTTGTTTATATATACAGAAAATAGAACATATCATGTTGCCGAGGTGTTGGCTCTGATCCATTTAGCCACATATGTCCCGCGTCCGAGATGATATCATGTCACATAATACCAACTGATCCGGTGGATACGCGTCTATAGTGCTCTGGCCCTCTTTCCCATATTCATATACATGTATCATGTTTATGG